>NC_056748.1:1155164760-1155464760 GCF_019279795.1 Protopterus annectens
GTTGTAATGAGTTGAAACAGCACAGGCGTGGATCTTAATAGATGAAAAGGAAAGGCCTTTGTCCAGCATCTCAGTTAAGTATTGTAATATCTGAGGAATATTTGGGACAAGAAGGTTAAGGCCTTGAGCCTGGTTCCAGGCGCAGAATCTTTTCCACTTTTCTGAATAAGATTTCCTGGTGCTGGGCCTCCTGGCCTCCAAAATGACATCCATAACAGCTTTAGAGAGGAGTGTGACTTTTAGAGAGGTGTGTGACTTTTTGGTTAAGTAATCTGCCATGCAGCCAGATTTAAGGTTTTGAGCTGGCTGTGCAGGATCTGATTGTTTTGCTGAGTCAGAAGATGAGGTATTTGAGGTAAAATCCATGCTGGGCCTTGAGCCATGTTCCTTAAAATTGGATACCAGTGCTGTCGTGGCCAGTCCGGAGCAATGAGGATCATTTGTGCCCTCTCTAGTCTGGCTTTTAGGAGTACCTTTGCTAGGAGAGGCAGTGGTGGGAAGGCATAAACTTTTTCAACTGAATGATAGGGCATCCACTTTCCACGCTTGTGTGTGGTAAGTCCTTGTGCAGAATTTCTGTAGTTGGCAGTTCAGAGGGGAGGCAATAAGATCTATGTCTGGGCTCCCCCATTTCTGAATTATCATTGTGAATACTTGTGGATTTAGTTTCCACTCGTGAGGATCCATGATGTTTCTGCTTAAGTCGTCTGCCAGTGTATTTTTCTTTCCTGGCAGGAACTGTGCTTGCAGTTGAACTTGATAGGTCAAGTGCTGTATTCCACAAAGTCATTGCTTGTCTGCATAGGGGGTAGGAATGTGTGCCCCCTTGCTTGTTTATGTACCACATAACTGTGGTATTGTCCATCTTTAGTAGCAATTGTCCTGGATGTAGAAGGTCCTTGAAAGCTGTCAGGGCATTTTGTATGGCTAGCATCTCTTTTTGATTGATGTAGAGATGCATTTGGTCTGTGGTCCACTTGCCCTGGATACAATGCCCTGCCATGTGTGCTCCCCAGGCGTAATCCAATGAATCTGTTGTTATTGTCTGCCTGGCTGTGGGTAACGTAAAAGGCTGTCCCTTGTGGTGGTGACACGCCTGTGCCCGCCATTGAAACTCCTGTTACTCCTGTTGAAGACAGGGGATGAGTGGTATTATTTCTTCCAAACTGTGGCAGTGCTGAGTCCACACATTTTCAGATACCATTGTAACTTCCTCATATGCAGTCTGGCATATGGAATTAGTAGTATGCAAGACGCCGTGAACCCCAAGGCCTGCAGAATCTTTCTTGCAGGGAGCTGGGGTTTTGTTGCCATCAACTGAAAGTATTGAGTCAGTTGTCCTTGTTTGTCTGGCATGAGATAAGCCATCTGGGCCGTTGTATTTAAGCTGGCACCCAGGAATATTATCGCTTGTGAGGGCACTAGTTTTGACTTCTTTTCATTTACTGTGTACCCTAGGCAGCTTAGCAAGCTTTTTACAAACGCCAGATGCTTTAGAAGAATGTATTTGCTTTCTGCTTGAATAAGGCAGTCATCCACGTATGGGTATATTTGAATTCCCCTTTGTCTGCAAAATGCAGTTACTGGTGCCAGGCATTTTGTGAAGACCCTGGGCACAGTAGATAAGCCAAAGGGCAGTGCAGAGAATTGGTAATGCGTTGAACCTGCTAAGAATCTGAGGTACCTTCTGCAATTTTGTCTGATAGGGACATGCAGGTATGCCTCCTTGAGGTCCAACGTTACTAGCCAAGCCTTTTTGACCAGCATGGGAAGAAGCTGCTGTAGTGTCAACATTTGAATTTGGGAACATCCAGGTAAGTATTTAGAGAAGAAAGATCCAGAATGGGCCTCCAGGCTTTGTCCTTTCTGGGGACCAGAAAGAGTCTTGAGTAAAATCCTTGTCCTTGCTCTTGTGTTGGTACTTTTTGAATAGCTCTCATGTCCATGAGTGCTGTAATTTGTTTATGAGCCTCTGCCCACTGATTTGGTGGCAGGTTTGGCATTCCTTTTAGCCTTGGCAATGTGTGAAAGTGGAACCTGTAACCTTGAGATACAATATTTAGAACCCATTTGTCTTGGGTGATGATATGCCAATTGTATGAAAAAAGTGCTAGTTTTCCCCCCAAGGGAGCTGCCAAGAGAGAAGTGCTTGGCAACTGAAGGGGGAAGTCAGTGTGACTGTTTCCTAAAAGGTTGTGGCCTGTCTTCCCCTCCTTTCTGGGTTGATGCACCCCATTGTCGAGGCCTGTAAGAACCTTGTGGCTGACCTCTGCCTCTTGGACGTCTGTATCTGCCCCTTTGAGGTCTGTAACTGGAAAGGACCAATTTTTTGTTGGCCAATTTCTGCTAAATCGAGGAGGCTGAACCTGTAAAAAAATCCTTCACCATTTGCATAGATTTTGCCTTATCCTCCATTTTCTTTAATACCTCTTCTGCCTTAGCTCCAAATGAAACATCCTGCTGCAAAGGTGCATCCAATAATTTTGCTTTAACATGATCAGGTAAACTTTGTTCTTTTAACCAAGCATGCCTTCGAATGACAGACCCTGTAACTGCTGCTCTACAAGAGGTCTCTAATGAATCAAAACCACATTGCAAAGCATGTTTCCCCACTTGTTCTGCTGCATGCAATAAATCCTGCATTTCCTTATAGTCAGGAAGATCTGAATTTGTAAGCATTTTTTGTTGCAATTGAGACAGTAAGCATTGCTGATATTTAAGCATGTGAAACTGGCAATTTAAGGCCCTCATTGCTAAAGTTGCAGAAGTGTATACTTTCTTCCCCCATCTGTCTAATGCTCTAGAATCCCTGTCAGAGGGAACTGGATTTTTGGCTGTAGAGGCCTTTACCCCTCTGGGACCCCGGGAAATAGTTTCAGGGTCAGCAACAGGACTTTTGTAAAGAAATTTGTGAGAGTCAGGGACTCTGTAGTATCTGTCTGGTTTGACTGGAGCAGGAGGCAAAGAATCAGGATTTAAACTGGATTCAGAGTACACATCATCCACAATGTATAACACTGGCGGAATAGCAACGGGTCTGTGTTGAGGCAGTAAAAGGAACTCTCGGAGCCTTTTCTTGGATTCTGAGTAATCCTGGCCCTCCCAGTGGAAATGCTCCCTCATGGTATGTAAAGTTTCCCCAAAAGAGTAGTCCTCTGGAGGAGAGGCTGAAGGAATTGAATCTTCAGCATCAGAGTCCTCATAGGGGATAAAGCGCATCCCTGACCTGATGAGGAATCCGAAGAAATGGACACCTGGTCAGATGAGTCATAGTCTGCATCCTGTCTAGGCCTTTGATCAGGAGGGGGATGGGAACCTCTGATCAGAGTAATTAAGTCTTCGGCCATTTTGTCATCTGTTTCTTAGGCATGGCCTGTCCTGGTGAATGTTGGACTTGCTTCCTTACTTTTAAAGGGGTTTTAGTCTTGGCAGAAGATTTGATGGTTAGTTGAGTAGGCCTGAATACACCCTCTGAAGCTGAGGGTTGTTCAGCTGCTCCGGATCCCTCTGAAGGGGTAGTATCGGTAGGCCCTATATTTTGGGAATCCGAAGGCCCAGCCATCTCCACGTGGGAGGCGGAGGCAGCTTGTGGTTCAAAAGAAGCGGTCGTCAGGGGCTGCGAAAGCGCCTCACTGAAAACCGGAGAACTGGTGACTGGCCTAGAAGAGGCCTCGTCGTTAGTTTTGGGCCTTGGATGCCTGTCCATATATTTGTGCTTTTTGTGAATCCCGGTCGTCGGTTGCTCCGATGGCATAGTATAATTGAATTTTCTGCCAAAATAATGTCGGGCAAAATCAAACCGAAGTTTAATAGTGCGCTTGTTAAACCTAGCACAAAACCGACAACCAGTGACGTTGTGGTCTGGGCCTAGGCATGGGATACAGTAAGAATGAAAATCCTTATGAGGTATTTGCTTCCCACAAGAAATACAATTATTAACTTTTACTGACATCGGTCTGAGGCAAGAAAAAGTTTCCCCAATGGGATACGTAGCTTTATAGAAGACTTCGGTTCTGAAATTCGAAGAAAATCTCAGGAGTCGGCCGACCGGCACTTGCGAACTGCTTTTGCTTCGGGCACCGCGCAGCAAGAAAGACAGAAGAAAATGGTGTCGGCTGCATCTTATACACCCCTGGCGCACTGACATCAGGGAAGAAGCGACAGCAACCAACGCCGGACCAAGACTTTGGAACTCTGGCCGACTGCGGGACGCCTGACGGCAGGATAACCTAAGTATAATGACTGCAGCAGTGAAACACGATGAACATCTGCACACTCCTGCCACTAGAGTGCAGGGAATCTCTCTCCAACAAAACATGGCCTAGTTAAGTGCTCAAGTTATACGGAAACCATGTTATGTAGGGAATAGGTGTTCTTCCTGCAGGAAATGGTCTACCTTTCTCTCTATATAAAAATATGTACAGAGTGTTTGTGTGTTTGATATATAAGTCAAGCAGTGGGAGGCACCACTCTTTTTTTAGAAGAAGTATTTAGAAACCATTCTTTTTTTTAATAAACAGGAAACATCTTTACTGAATTATCAATTATGACATAGGCAATCATTCAAATCATACGTTCATATAAATGAAAAACCCATTGTTTCAAACATTATACATCACAAGTAATATTCTATACAGTCACTGTCAATAGAACATTGCATAGCTCATTCAATTTCTGCCTTCCCTTAAACTCGTTCCTCCCTCAAAACATATTCTGCATGTATTGTTCCCACAACTCCCATTTTTTATCTATGCAGTTCTCTCCTACTATTTATATCTATCCCACATACAGTTCTTTTATTTCTCTTACTATATTCACTACTTCTGGTATGGTTGGTTTACACTTTAATTTCCATTTTCTAGTAACTGCTTTTTTGGCAGCCACCAGAATTAAACTTACCAAGGCCTTACTATGTCTAGACAATTCTGAGTGCATACCACAGCGCAAAAAATAATCTCTTTAGTTACACCAACTTGCTCAACCAGATAAAGTAGTTTGCACTGATTGTTAAAGTCTGCCAACTCATGCCCCCAGAAAAATATGTTCCAGGTCACCTCTTTAAAGTCTGCCAACTCATTATACTCCCAAAAAATATGTTCCTGGTTAACACTTTCTTCTCTATCACACCTCCAACATTTGCAATCTACCTGAAGAAACATTCTTTGTAGTCTGCTTGAGGTATAAAAATAATTAGAGAGGGAAAGGTAACATAATGGGAAGAGTTCCAAGAATACATTTGGACTGCAGACTAGAGATTGCCTTCCCTATTGAGGATTGATATCAGAGTATAGGCAAAGAGAAAGAACAGGGGATCCTAAGTGAAAGGACCAGTACTCAGAGTTTTTATGCAATTAAGCTATTATGCAAACATGAGGAAAAAAAAACAATCTTCTCTATCTAGATATATGTATCCTCCAATTGTTTCTTTGTTCTTTGCTTATCCAGTCTCTCTTCCCAAACCTTTCTAACCTCCTCAGACTGATTCCTGTAGTTGTCATGCAGTATTTTATATGCTCTACTAATTATCCCCTTTTTTAACTGCAGCTTCTACTAGATTCTACTAAAAACTCTGAGTACTGGTCCTTTCACTTAGGATCCCCTGTTCTTTCTCTTTGCCTATACTCTGATATCAATCCTCAATAGGGAAGGCAATCTCTAGTCTGCAGTCCAAATGTATTCTTGGAACTCTTCCCATTCTGTTACCTTTCCCTCTCTAATTATTTGCTCCCAATATTGTGGTACCTTTGCCAGCTTTTCCCAGTAAGTTCCAGCTACCGTTTTCTTATTCTATGTATCCCTATTTGCAGTCATCCTTATCTTCAGAATCTCCTTTCTCAATTCCTGTGTTGAGTTACAATACTTTCTGCTAGGTTGGGAGTATAATGTTCTATATAGTTATTATTTTCCTTAAGGATCTGCACCCAAAATTTCAGTCTCTCTCTCTCTCTCTATTTCTTGAGCTTCTCTCCTGTTTCATCAGCATCATCATCCCTTTCCACTTTTAATTATTCTACTTGTGCTAGTATGGAAGCCTCAGCTACACAGCTCTGAAATACCCCTTCAAATCAGGTTAACCCAAACCACCTTGTTCTGTTGGAATGGCCAGCTTAATCCACTTGACTCTTGCCTTCTTCCCCTCCCAGACAAAATCATTCAACTCTTTATTAATTGCTGTCCACAACTTCTCTTCTGGTTGATTAAAATATGCCTGACCCGAGTATAAAAGTAAAGGGACTAAAATATTTTCACTGCTTGTATCTTGCTTTCCAGAACTCATCAGAGGAAAACCTCCCACTTTACTATTCACCTCAGATCCATATTATATCCTCCTAATTAGCCTTATTATTATGTCAGTGAATGCAAATGCTTCCATTGCCCTACTCATAAAGTCCTAACTTACTCTGTCAAATGCTTTCTCTGCATTAAGACCCACCAATAACAGTGGTTCTGCTTCCCTTTGGATCATCATTGTTCTATAAATGTTGTGAAATGCTTGCTTCTCCTCCATAAAACCATATTGATCCATATCTATTAATTTTGGCATCACCATTGCCATTCTTTCAGCCATTATAGACAAACACTTTACAGTCATGGTTTAGAATCAAATTGAGCCTTTATGAAGCTAGATCTGATCTGTCTTTACCAACTTTAGGTATTACAGCCACCACATCTTTCTTCAAAGATGTTAGCGCTTCTCTTCCTTTTAAAATACTATTAAACAAAAATTTCCAAATCTTTTACCACTTTCTTCCCTTAGAGCTTCCAAACATCCAAAGGAATACCATCTATTCCTGGAGACTTTCCTTTAGACTGGTTATACATCACCATTTTATCTCATCTAGTCCTATCCTAACTGTTGTTAATGGAGACTCATCTACTTGTAACCTTGGCATTTTTAATTCTTCCATAAACATTTCTATTTGTACTTTTTCTTGAATTCTACATTGCCCTGCTTTATATAGATTTTCATAAAGTTTCTGAAATATTTGTAATACTTCTACAGGACTCCTGGTTATTTTACTTGTGTTAGGTTCTCTACACTTAGTAATAACCCTTTACTTTCTGTTGCCTGAGAAATTGTGATAAAAGCTTTTGTGCTCTGGAGTTAAAAACAGCAATCTTTCTAAACTCATGCATACTATCCAAGCAGTCCCTTATTTTCCCTTTAGCACTCTGCAGTTGTGCCTCTACTCATTCTGTGAGATGTGGAGATACCATTCTTATGGAAATAAAGCATTTTTTAATGTATGTGAAGATTCAAATGCTGATTATTCCATGCAACCATAAATGCCTTGTGGTTTATCTCACTACACATTAGCACCTTAAATAGTCTCTGAAATTCATCCTTGTTCCATTTTCTATTACAAAAAAGATTATTTAAACAAACCAAAATCTATGCATATACTACTATAGAAAATAGTATTCTTTACTACAGGTTCCTCTTCCATTTTTGGGAGTAAAAAGAGCATTCCAATGTGGATGTTTGAGCTGCTAACTATAGATCTGCAGTGCTTCTTATTGACTAAGGCTACCTGAGGCAGCCATCATCATTGTTAAAAGGATACATGGAGAAATATGCAGATGGAACTAGATCTTGGGATATCTTTTTTGGTTTTCATCAAACAAGTTAACTAAAATTTGGAAGCAATTTTTCACTCCCATGTAGCCAGCTCATGCAGTAGGACTATATTCTTAGTATATGTGTGTGTGTGTGTGTGTGTGTGTGTGTGTGTGTGTGTGTGTGTGTGTGTGTGTGTGTGTGTGTGTGCGTGTGTACGCGCACACCTGAAGGGGGGTTGCAATTAGTTGTATTAATGAGATGATTATTTGTGCATTTATTTAATCACAGTCAAACATTTCAGATATACAAATTCTGTAAAGTAGCTGCAGCTGATCGGCACATCTGTGTGAGTGTGTGTTGATATAAATTAACATGGACATTTTTTTATTTTAGTACCATCAGACAATCAAGGTATACACAGTCAACAAAGTGTAGTTAGTTGATTGGTATGGGGGGGGGGGGGCTATGTGGATAAAAAGGAGTGACCCTGATGTTGTGAGCAAGTTAAGCTATCATTAGTATGGCTTTGCAACAGTAATGCACATTAGTGCTGGAATACTTTACTGTGGCTATTTGTATTTAATGACTATCAGCAATGAGCAACCTGAGGTCTACACGGTCAAAATACTGAATGTAATTCATGGTTTTGGAGATCATCGATGCCTAAAATTTACGTAACCCTATTGCTGCTTGATCAGAGCTAAACAGTCACTGATCTGGCTTAGCAGTAGCAGTATCACACACCGGACTGCATTTGCTAAAAGCAGTATAAATCAGTTCTTGCTATAGGTTATACACGCATTTGTGTGTGTGTTGTGGAGTGTGGTGCTGTATCCAAAGACTAACAAGTTGGCCAGAATTTGTTTTACTTTCCATCACAGTCAGACATCAGCTTTGTACATATTAATTGGATAGCTTTGTTTGCCTAGGCAGTACATGTGTGAATTCAAGCAATCAGTTGCACAGCGAGTATCATTACCATCTTCACAGTATTTTATTATTTATTTATTTACTGACATTTGTTGACCGGGTTAGTCCAACTAGGATTTTGTCCCATCTTCAGTGGAGACCCGAGGAGAAAAGCTCCAGATAGTACAATAAAAAAACACTACGGTAGTATACAAGCACAGCAAACAATAGAAATAAAACTAGTCATTACAGTAGTAAAACAATAACCAAAACAACATTAACAATAGTTAAATGACAGCACAAGGTTTTTTTTTTTGATGCTATGTAACTGTACTAGGGGGATAGACTGTACTTGATTCTTTACTTCAGTTTTCACTGTTAGTATGGGTTTTATTCAGGAACACTGATTTATTTCTAGCATCCCAAAGATGTGACAAAGGAGAATTGGTTTTCCTCCAAGTTGCCTCTACGGAAAACGTATTGTGTGTGTATATATGGAAATAAAAGTTTACTATCAAAATTTCACAACACACTTGTGCGAGTCATCACTTACCAAACTCAGAATGTCGTAAAAATCCAAATGAACGCTCACATAACTGAAAGTGATAATTTAGGAAAGTTGATAACTCAGGAATGTCAAATTTACCTAAACTACCTGGACTGCCAGTTGTGTCCTACGAATGTTTTGAGGTGGACAAGCTCCCCACACCCCTTGCTACTTATATATACTAATTCTGAGATCGCTCTACAGTGAGGGAAAGGGTAAATTTCCCAGTCCCCACTACAGTGTGATCTCCATTCAAAACAACAAATCCAAAAGAGCGAATGGACACTAGCATTTGCTCTTGTGGATTCAAACATTTAAAAATCGACCATCAGTTTTATCTGTGGACACGCACAGTACTGTATGTCACAAACATAACTCTTCTCGAAAGCTATTAAAGAATTAAATAGAAATTCTTTCAAAATGTAAGGCATACAATTTATCACAGAGCATATAGATCTTTAAATCTTCTGAGAGAGTTTGTGAATGGAACTGATTGATCCCAGCTGTTGCCTGAGCAGAGGTAAATGGTCATCAATCTGTTGTAATATAACTTCACTATTCATTTGCTTCCTGTAGTGACCTCCCCCTGCACTGGTATCACCAGCTGATACCGATTCTGGGCATGCACTAAAGTCTAATGCTCAAATTCTAACTGGCTGTTAGCAAAACATTTAAAGCAACAATATACTGTATTGTAATGAGTCTGTGATACATAGTAAAATTAAAAGGGTTTGCTCTGTAGTTACAGAATGACAGCTTCAAGTGGATATACTAAACCAACAGGGTTGTGGGTGATGCAGTCTGCACATGGGGTGATGGAGGATTAGCCAGCTGCACTGCTGCTTGTTACTCAATTTGATTTTAGGTTATTATTTGAACACTTATTTTGTGACTGAATTTTTCCAGTTTATAGATGTCCATCTTGTTAGTATTCTGTTTCACTCATTTGTGATTGCAGGGTAATACAGTGGCAATTGCAACAAGGAAGGAGGTATTAGAACTCCATTATTTATGGCATGGTGTTTATGCCAAAGCTATAAGGTAGAAATACATCTTTCGCCACTTTCTGTGATTTTTCAATCACGGTAAATAAGCATGGAGATGCAGAACACATGAGAGTTATGTTTTATTTCCATCAATAATAATGCTTTCTGTATTGCCCATGTAAGGACAAGTTGCCGTACTGTTATGCTGCTTTGTCATACAGTAAACTTAGCAGTCCGGCCCACCACAGCAAGAGATTGAAACAGTAATGCATATGAAAAACAACTCAATGGGCAGTAACAGAAATAAATTACCACTTCCACAGACCAAACAGGTTCATCAGTTATTACTGTGCAGCTGATACAGACTGATCACTTTTAGCCTAACCAGTACAATTTACACATTACCCTTTCCAAGTTTTGACTGAAAGTGGTTAGGGAGTTACTTTGTTTAATATAAAGGGGTGAATCTGTTTCAGAGGTGAAAATTATTTCAAAGAGGTATCTATATCACAGGAGGCTCTGTTTGCACTGCAGTGTAAGTTTAGATCATGTTTAGGATCATAGGGGGTTACTAGGCTAATGGTCCTAGAGCCTTTTTAAGGCTAGCCTTTCGTGCCCCAATTTCCCCAATTATCAATGTCCATAAACAAGTACAGCTTTGACATATGTCCGTGCCTTAGGGCTTCTACAAGTTGCACCATCCATAAGAACTACAGGTGACAAGCCAGGGATGAATTTGCAGTTTCTCATCCATTGGTCCAAACTGCACTTGAATAGACTATTGTTGCTTGCAAAAATACCCTGGATGTAGAAAAATTGTCAAGATGCAAAAAGTCTCAGGCTACAGATGCCCTTGCAAAGTAGTTAAGTCTTTGTTGGTCCAGAGAAGGCTGACTATTCAATCATCGAGCATATAATACCCATTTATTATCCAGACTGACCCAGTGGATAGACAGTCCCTTTTCAGTGGAGACCACAGAGCAATGTCTTTTTAAGAAACGTGTTCAAATGAGGGCTGAGGGAACAACAGCTCAGAGCCTTATGCTCTGCACTGTCAGACCTAGCAATATTTGATACCTATGGGATGATACCCAAATCTGACCAGTTATTTAAGTCCATTACATTTGGTTTAGATTGTGACAAAAGGTAGGATGATGTCCAAAATTAGTTGTATATCATCCTCATAATCCAATCCCTACCCTGACCCTAACACTCCAGATCATATCTTAGCTACACAATTCAACTCTTTCTTTATTAATTCAATAGCCAAGCTCACCACATCATTCTCCAATAACACTTCTACTCCACCCTCATCCCAGACCCTCAACTCTAGTCCCTCTGACATCAACACTACTCATCTCTCCCCCTTACCATACTTAGCAACCGTTCAATCCAAGAATCCTATGTACCCCTCCTCTGGAAGAAAGCGTTCATCATTCCCCTCCACAAAGGAAGCAACAATACTGAAATCTCCAACTTCCATCCTATAGCCATCCACTCCCCTATCTCAAAAGTCATTGAAAAATGCATACACTTGCAACTCTTTCCCTACCTCCTAGACAATCAACTTCTTTCTTCAACTCAATATGGATTTAGACCTGGACATAGCACTACCACTGTCCTTTTCTCCTTCCTTGACATCATCAACCGTGCAGAGACTCTGTCAACATTGTAGCTACATTTCTCCTAGACTTATCAAAGGCCTTCGATACTGTTTCCCACAAACTTCTCTTGTCCAAACTCACTGTTCTGAATCTCTCCCCTCCTTTATTAACTGGTTTTCCAGTTACCTTTCTAATACACAACAAGCTGTCAAGTGGAACAATAGTACCTCTTCCTTCCTTCAGACAACAGGATTTCCACAAGGTTCTATACTGGGTCCCTTACTTTTTAACATCTTCATTAATAATTTTCATCAGTGCATTCCTAATACCAAACTTGTCCAATATGCAGACGATTCCACCATAATTTGCTATGCTCAATCCCTTCTCAAACTCAAGCAACTAACACAAGATGCCTTCTCTTGTACCGAGTCTTGGATGCTGAATAATCACCTGGCTCTCAATGCATCCAAAATCAAAATCATGATCTTTACCCCATCTAAAAACACCTCTACCAATAAAAATTCCTTTTCCATAGTCAGTCAGAATAAGATTCCCATTGAAATCATCTCCCATACAAAACTTCTACGTGTTATCATTGATGATCATTTAAAGTTTACATTCATATACAAACTAGTACTAAGAAAACACACCAAAAGCTCGGAATGCTGTATCGTCACAGTCGTTATCTCACTTCCTCATCCAAACATATACTTTCAATTTCCTACCTCATCCCCTCTCTCTTGTATGGAGCCACTCTCTTCTCACCAAACTTCAATTCTCCCTAAAGTCAAAACTGTCATCCTGCTACAATAAAGTCTCTAAGTTTGCTACTGGGACCAAATCCTCCTCCCACCACTGTGATGCACTCCATTCCTTGAACTGTCTGAAACTCCCCCACTCTCTCTCTTACATTCAACTGCTAACTGCTCACAAACTCATTTTCAAACCCTCTAACTGCCCTTCTCTCTCCTCCATACTCACCGTGTATCATCCTGACAGACTACGCAGGTCCAGTAACCAGAACCTCCTTGAAGTGTACAAACCCTTACGCTGACCTGTACAATTTCTCCTGTATTTCCCCCTTGCTCGTCTATGGAATTCACTTCCCCTCACATTCGAATCAGACCAAACCACTCCACCTTCAAGACCATGCTCCATTCCCATCTCTCTTCTCACTGGGAATGATCATGCTCTCACCCCACCTGACCCCCTCTATATCATTTCTGCTCCCCCTTCCTTTTTCTCCTTTCTCAAATCACAACTTAGTAACTCCCTTCATTTCATTTCCACTCCCTCTCCCTTTTTTCCTTTCTCATAACTCAACCTATTCACCTTTCACTGGCTACTCCCCTCCTCTAATTCTTCCTCCCTCTCACCCTCTAACCTGCTTAGAATAGCGTCTTTCTCCACGGGTGTCTCCCCTCATCAAAATTAAACTTCAACTGGAAAACCCCCTGCAAAGTACACCTGCCTCAGACTGCCTATCATAGTGTCACCCCTCCAACCTGCTTAGAATAGCGTGTCTGTATCTAAACTAACTCTTGGAATGTATACAACATTGACAATAACCTACCCATAGCGAGCATATTAGCAGCCTGCCGTAGCCCCTTGCGGCTACACTGTACCCTAGTCTCTCTTCCCCAAGACCAACTAGTTCCACTCTGTACCCCACCCTGTTTTCACCACTAGGTGGCAGCAAACTCCCACTTTAGTGAAACGCTCACATTTAAGCCTGCGTTTCACTTTCATTCCTAAGCTAAAGTTTTCAAGCATCTCTTTCTTGGAAAGGGGAACAATCTGCTCTGCCCGTAACCTCTAATTTGGACCAAATCTTTGCAATTTACCTCCCTCGAGCCTACACTCAGTCCCAACTACAGAGCCCCACTAATTAATTGTTTCTTGCTGCTCTGTGGAACTCTCACACCTATCTGGCTCTTCCTGCTCCATTTGCTCTGCGGGCTCACTCTGTTCCCCTACTCTGCCCCCAAATGCCACCCGCCCCCAGCATGCCTACCTTTATTCTTCCCTATCTCCTCCCAGCCTGTCTTATTATCCAATAGATGCTCTTCCCCTATTACTCCACCTACTTATATCCATTCCACAAACGTACATCTCTCTTCCTCCCCAACAACTTAAAGTCTCTTCTTCTTTCTTATACTTGTAAGAAAACCAACAATATCTTCTCATAAACCTTCTCTCCTACAAAACCATCCTTCTCCTACTCTACACCAATCTTCTTCACTTTGCTTCTGATATGCTTTCCTTAATTCATCACACTCCAGGCCCCCTGTTTCCTCCTTCTGTTCCTAATTCCCTTATTCTACACCACCTCATACTCCTCTGATATCTGTCCAATATTACCTACAAAAATAACCTCCATACAAACCTACCTTTACCCACACAATCACTCTCATTTCCTTTCTATCTCACCTTCACTCATTCAGCCTAACCCCCTGCACCTATTCTACCCTAAAATTTTCTCCACTGCTAATAAATTGAAACATAAACTAATGTTAGATCTACCCAAACTCTTACTTTGCAAACCTAAACAGCTAAAGCTCATTTCTTTTAACACTCTAATCTTAGCTGGAGATATTCACCCTAACCCTGGTCCCAACTCCATTATTCACAATACCTACCCCCTATCTCCTTCCTCCCCTCACAACATCCTAAAACTGTTTATTATCAATGCCCAGAGTCTCAACAACAAAGTTCACCTATTTCAAGCTTGGCTAAGCCATAACCAACCAGACACCCTAGCCATCTTTGAAACTTGGCTCAAAGCACATATCTCAGATTCCCTGGATTCCATATTCTCAGAAATGACCGACCACATAAAAAAGGTAGCGGCACTGCACTAGTCTACTCTAGCCTTCTAACCTTAATACCTTTCCAAATTCCAATCCCAAAATTCAATAATACTGAACTTACAGCTGGACTACTAAAAATAAAAAAACACAAAAATATCTGCATTATTGCTCTATATGTCTCACCTGGTAACAATATCTCCACCCTCGAAGACATTCTCCTATGGGCATCCACTGAGCTTAACTATGAAACCTACATTCTAGGCAATGTAAATATTGACTGGAATAAAGTTAACAGTCCCTCTCCTGCCCTATCCATTAACCTCTATAACTTCACTCAAATGATTCTCCCCATCACCCAACCTAACAAAACTACCCCCCCTGGATCCACTACAGATTGGATCCTAGTCTCTGATCCAAATAAAGTAACTAACTCTGGCACAATCCCTGACTCCATTAGTGACCACCTCCCAGCTTTTATTCATCATGCAACCAACTCACCTCATCAGCACCAATACATTCTTACTCGTAACCTCAGTAACTTCAACCCCTCTCTAACATGCTCAAACAAATGGACTGGCGCATTCTAAACACCCTTCCACTTTACAGTGCCACAGACTACTTCAACTCTGTCTTCCTAGACACTTAACTCTCTAGCCCCACTAAGAAACAACATGATAAAGATTAATACAGCCCCCTGGTTAACTAAAGATACAAAACAAATTATGCTCCAAAGGGACACATTATGGAAGCTTTACCACAACAACAAATTGCACAATACCCTGCTCCAATACAAACAACTACGTAACCTTGCAAAACAGCTTATCACTAAGGACAAAAAAATCCTACTATATCAAGCTACAGTCCAACAATAATAAAACCCCCAAACAATTCTGGAAATCAGTAAACTCTCTTCTTAACCCTGGCTCCAAGAATAACCCCTGTCCTGACCCTAGTAAATTCAACCTTGAACTAGGCTATGAATTTAATTCATTTTTCATAGAAACCATTTCTGAACTGACCAAGACTTTCCCCAACAATAACCCACCAGTCCCTCACTCTTCTCTAACTAATTCCCCTAATAGCCATCCCTTTATGTTTGAGCTCAAACCTGTCTCCACTAACTTTATAAAAAAACTTCTATCTAAACTTAAATCTTGTTCTAATGCTCCTGACAATATTCCCTCCACCTTCCTAAAATGTGCTGCAGATGGAATAGCGCTCCCACTTAGCATCATTATTAACAGATCCATAAATGAATCATATGTCCCCAAACACTGGCGCTCAGCTTATATCCTTCCTCTTCACAAAGGAGGCAAAACCACCAACATCTCAAACTTCCGCCCTATTGCCCTGCTCTCACCAATATCCAAAATCCTAGAAAAGTGCATCCACCTCCAACTTATGCCTTTTCTTACCCCAAACCATCTTCTTACACCCACCCAGCATGGCTTCCGCCCAGGCCATAGCACTACAACTGCACTACTGTCATTCCTAGAAACTGTCAATCAAGCCCGAGACTCGGGACACTTGGTTTCTACAGTTTTGCTAGATCTATCTAAAGCATTTGATACTGTTTCCCACAAATACCTTCTCTTTCATCTCTCAAATCTTCACATCTCATCCAACACTCTATCCTGGTTCTCCAGCTACCTATCTGACAGATCTTAAGCAGTAAAATGGAATAACTCCATCTCTTTCTTCTTACCTACCCCAAATGGTGTACCACAGGAATCCATCATTGGGCCTATGCTTTTTAACATCTTCATCAATAACTTACACGCTGTCATTCCTGATGCCAAAGTCATTCACTTCGCAAACAACTCAACCTTAGCCTGCTCTGCCTCCAACCTCTCTGAACTGCTCAACAAAACCCAAACTGCTTTTTCAATAACTGAAGAATGGATGCACCAAAACCACCTCTCTCTCAATGCTAACAAATCACAAATTCTACTTTTCCCCCCACTAAGACTTACTCCTATAACAAAAGTACTTTCAAAGTCCTTAGCCAAACCAACTCACCTATAGAAGTGGTTCCCTCTGCTAAACTTCTTGGCATTACTACTGATGAACACCTTAAGTCTAACATCCATATTCAACAAAATATTAAGAAAACCCACCAAAAACTAGGCATGCTATACAGGAATAATCACGTCCTCTCAATCACCACTAGGCAAAGTCTGGCCACTACTTATCTTCTTCCCTCCTTATTATATGGAGCTCCCCTCCTTACCAATCTAACCGCCTCTACCTCCTCCAAACTAGAAAATTGCTATAATAAACTCTCTAAATTTGCCACCAAATCCAGAAATTCCACCCATCACTGCTTTAATCTACAATCTCTGAATTGGCTTGAACTCCCAAACTACCTAAACTATCTCCAACTTACCACTGTGCACAGACTTATATTTCACCCTACTAAATGTCCTGCTCTAGCAAATGTCCTTCCCCCTTACACCCCCAGCAGAACGCTTAGATCCGAGCATCAAAACTTAATTGCTATACACAAGCCCAAATGTCCTCCTCACCAACTTCTCCTCTCTTTCTCCATAGGAAAGAAATGGAATTCCCTTCCTTCCACTCTATACCAAACTCAGAGAACTTTAAATCCCAGCTTTTCAAACATCTGTCCTCTAAATGGATATGTACCTGCCTTCACCCTACCTAAATCTAACTAAACATTTTCCCCGAGGAGGCTTTCTCACAGGTTCCTAACCTCTCTAATATCTCCCATAGTTACGTCACCATGAGTGTGTCTAAGTTCTCTACAATTTCCAAGAGCTACTTATCACACAACATAACTGTGTAAATATTGTAAATAGCACCTTACTTTAAATGAGTGCATGCAAAGTGTTTTCTACCTTTATTTTTAAAGGTGTGTTTCTTAGAATGTTTGCATACATGTATCTTTATTACCCTTTGAACAACCATAAGCTACTTTGTTTGACTATGTATGACTCCGTACAGACTTTGTAAACTATGTGTGGCTCTGTACAGACTTTGTAAACTGTCCTATACAATTTATCTCTGTTAAGTCCTATACTTTGTATCTCTGTTATCTATTATATCTGTACTGTATTATGTTTCCCGGAGCTTTTCTCCCCGGGCCGCCACTGAAAATGGGTCCTTTGGGCCCAGTGGACATCCCCGGTAATCAAACTGGAAATAAAACAAATAATAAAAAAGTTTGTGTACATAAATGCCTGCATTCCAAATTATACTTCTGTACTTCAAAATACTTATGTTTTAATATCATTCAATACTATGTTACAACACCTTGCTCAAATGTTATTATTCTGTCTTCTATATTACTGTGTTGCTCAAATGTTATTATTCTGTCTTCTATATTACTGTGTTTTAGTAGTTTCTGAAAATTGTATTGTACTTGTTAACTTTGTTGATATTAGCTTTGTAATAATTGTATATGGAGCTTTTCTCCCCGGGCCTCCACTGAAAATGGGCTCCTTCTGGCCCAATGGACTTTCCTGGTTAACAAACTGCAAATAAAATAAATAAGTGTACTCAGACAGCTCTACTACGTGTACAATTAGCATCCATCCAGTTGTTCAGTTGACAATGGTTAAGGTCTTCGTCTCCTATCCACAAGGTTCGATCCTGACCTCCGGGCAATGCCTATTTGGAATTTGCATGTTCTCCATGTGTCTCTGTGGGTTCCTCCCAGCTCTGAAAAACATGCCGAGTGTTTTCATCTCAAAACTCAACAGTGAATGGAGCTTTGGACAACTGCACAGACTCTACATGGTATCCTATATGGGGAAGAGTTGCATACACCAACTACTTTGGGCATCTTCTGTGGTGTGCAGTATCCTCAGGATAGGAGAACACAGATCATAGGCTGCACGCTGTGGCAGGGCTAGCCACTCAACAGTGGGTATAGGCGATTTGGCCATGTTGACTAATGTCACCAAAATGGGCAAGGGTAGTTACTGGTGATAAGTGGTTTGAGGACCTGACCTCCTCCAACCTACGACAGGGACCCATACTAACATCTGGAGGACTGTGTGTGTGTGTGTGTGTTTGCCTGACATGCAAGCCATAGCTCTGTTGAGTGAAAGCTGGACATAAAAACTAATCAACCTGCCAAACAAACTAAGAATTGCTACACTCAATGTAGGCTCACTGACAGTACTGAGCTTGGAAGTGGATGACATGATGGTATGGAGAAGGCTGGACATAAGTATACAATAGACAAGATGGAAGGACAGTGGAGCAAAGACACTTGGCTTGGGATACAGAGACAGGAGGAGGACAGGCTAGAAATGATGTCAGAATTGTGGTGAGAGGCAGGCTTCAGAAGGCAGTGATGGATGTCATCAGAATTAGTGACAAAATTATGACAATCAGACTCCAGTGTAATGATAGGGCAGTATTCATTATCTTAGCCTATGCCCCACAGCAGGGTTGTGATTTGAAAATTGTACTGTACTTGTTAACTTTGTTGATATTAGCTTTGTAATAATTGTATATGGAGCTTTTCTCCCTGGGCTTCCACTGAAAATGGGCTCATTCTGGCCCAATGGACTTTCAATATGCAGAAAAGCAGAAGACAATCCGATGAAGAAGATTTGCAGCAGACAGGAAGAAGATAAGAGGAAACGAGGGCATCCAGCAAAGAGGTGAATGGATTGTGTGAGAGAAGATCTGTGACAGTCAGGCATGAGTGTTGAAGAAGGCAGGGGTGTAGCATTGAATTGAGTGAGATGGCAACAGTTAACACGACACCCCGACCCCATGTAGAAAAATATGGAAAAAAGGGTGTTGAGGGTGATGGTGGTGGTAGTTGTTAACACCCACATTAACATCATCCATGTTATATGTGTAACTAAGGTTAAGTGACTTGAGTGGCCTAGTAACCTGTCATTGTACCCGAGAGACGTTCACCATCAACATTTCCTTGTTCAGCCTAGTGAGTTGTGTGCTTGTATTACTCACAAACTGGTAACCTATTGATAGGACATTTCCATAAGTGGTGGGTAGTCCAAAAAGCCTCAACACCTCATGTACATCCTTCTTGGATGGTGTTTTAGATGGCTATTATATACATCTGTTGAACTTTCTTTGTGCTGTTGAGGCAGCTGTGTTACAAATTTATATGTTTTATTTGCTATACTTACCTAACAGAAAATACAGGTAATATAATTGAGATAATAAATATGAAGTGCCTTGCAGAAGTATTTCTAAATGTGCCCTAACTAATGGGCAAATAGAAGCAAAATAGGATTAGAATTGACTAACTATTGCATTAGCATGAAGGAATTCATATGTTGTCTAAACACCTACCACAGGGATTACCAGCAGAAAGATTCTTCTGCTTTTTCAGATCTCAGCCTGCCAAAATACCTATCAGTGGTATAAACAGCCAGCAAATGAAAGAGACCTTATCATACAATGTATACAGTACATTGGTTTCCATTAGCAGCAAACCAAACAAATGTTTCACTGGAAAAAAAGTGTGCGCGCGCACACACGCACACTCACGTGTGTGTGTGTGACTATGAAAGAATGAATTACTTGGATGCAAACAAAAATGTATAGTAGACTTTACACTGGTCAGTAAGCTTTACAGTAGACTAATGAAACCTGAGTGTCAGCAAGGGACTGTAAATAAAAGCAGCACACAGAGGAAGCTGACAGCATTCCTGCTGTGCAACTAACCCTCCCCAAAAGGTAATGAAACCTGAGCTTTTAGTCGAAAGGTTAACTGAATGTAAACAACAGGATCACAAGACTTAAGTATTTACTAAAACAATTAAACAGTTGAAAATCTTTGACACTTTCCCTTTAAGTTAATAGGTTTTAGGGGGTATTTTGGGTGTGTGTGTGTGTACTTTTGTTTGAGAGTTTTCAATAATAAAAAAAAAAGTTATGTTCTTACCATAACCTTCCATCTGTGCTGTAGATCTTCATTCATTCTTGACTGATGGGTTTGGTGCTGACCTCTTGGAACCAACTCGGCCAATATACATAGCTCGCACCAGCCAAAAACTCTTGAGCTAAGGCTCTACCCACAATGCATATCTCCCCATTACCTCAGATCGAGTTTGCCTTGTATTTAAGAAAATACAGAAGCCCTGTCTAAGGTATAACACCCTATAGTATCCCAGGACTAGGTCCAGACCTCCAGGAGTCTTTTGGAGGGGGCAGGAGGGTGGGATGTCAAGAATGAATGAAGACTGATAATACAGATGGAACGTTATGGTAAGAACATAACTTCTTTACCTGATGTTGTCAATCTTCATTCATTTTTGACTGATGGGACAGAGTCCCTAGCTACTTTAGACCTTGGGAGGCCCTAAGGAAGGATATTCCTGAGCACCGAGTCAAAGGATGCTCCTCCCCTGGAGACAATGTCTAACTTGTAATGAGTGATAAAGGTATGCAGAGTAGCCCAAGTTGCAGTAGCACATATGTCTTCCATGGAAGCTCTGGAATGGAATACAGCTGAAGTGGAAACAGATCTTGTAGTAAGAGCTCTAACAGTAGTTGATAACTTGAGTTTATTTAGGTTGTATATAAAGGTAATGCAGTCTCAGCCATTTTGACAAGGTGACATTTGATATAGATTTGCCCAGTCTGGGTCCTGAAAATGATAGAAATAGTTGGTCTGATTTTCTAGAAGATTTTGTTCTGTCCAAGTAAAAACATAATTGTCTGTGGACATCTAACAAGTGTAGACACTACTCTCTTTTGTCTGTAAATTTTGGGAAGAAAACCGGTAAGTCTATGGACTGGTTGATATGAGACTCTGATACCACTTTGGGAAAGAAGGTGGGATTGATTCTGAGTGACACTCTTTCTTTGTGAAAAATGATGTATAGATGTTTCACACAAAGCCTGTAACTCTGAAATTCTTCTAGCAGACATGATAGTTACTAGGATGAGAGTCTTCCAAGATAAGAACTTGAGTTCACAAGTGGCTGCTGGCTCAAAGGGCTGTCGATCTATGCGATTTGCAGTCGCCCAAATTGAAAATCTTTTCCATTATGCCAACATAAAGCTTCCTGGTGGATGATTTATAGGAGGCCAGAAGTATCTTTTGCACTGGAGAGGACAAGTTATTCTGTCTTGCAACTGGAATTGGAGAAACCAAGCCATCGGCTTGAGATTTTGAAGATTGGGATGCACCAGATCCTGAGGGTGAGACAGTAAGTCCAGAGCTGGATCCAGAGTCCACGGGCAGTGAACCAGATGAGGCAAAAGAAAGGGGAACCAGACTTGACGGGGCCAGTACGGTGCAATGGAATCACTTTACTTCTCAACCATTGGGCTTCCCTCAGAACTGGGGGATCAGTGGAATTGGGTGAAAGGCATACAGGAGTCCCAGGGGCCAATCAAGAAGAAGTGCATCTCTTGGAGGCTCCCAAGAAGGGGGATGAGGGCAAAGTACTGCTGCATTTTTGGTTTATAGGAGAAGCGAACAGGTCGCAAGGCTGACCCCACTGACGAAAGATCTTCACCGCTACACTGGGACTGAGAGACCACTTGTGAGGCAGGAGGATACATCTGCTCAGTTTGTCTGCAATAATGTTGGAGTTCGCCGGGATATGCATTGCTATCAGAAAGCACAAGTGATTGCCCATTGCCAAATCTTTACAGCTTCCAGACATAGACGGTAGGACTTTGTTCCCTCTTGTTTGCTGACATACCAGACTACAGACATGTTGTCTGATTGGATAGTAATTGTTCCCGAAGGAAGGACAGCCTGGAATGCTTGCAATGCTTAAAGCACTGCCCTCAATTCTAGGACGTCGATGTGAAAATTGGCCTCTTGCAGGGAACAAGTGCCTTGAACAGTCCTTCCCAGAAAATGCCCCTCCTCCACCCTATCTGGGAAGCATCCATGGTCAGTATAGCCTTGCGCTGAGAGGGGATAAAGGGACGACCCCATAGAATGTCTTCTGGCTTCATCCACTAAGATAAATCCTTTTTGCAGTGATTTATCAAGACTGGGTGGGACATGGGGTGCATTAGAAGTGACCATTGTGATGCCAAGAGCCATTGAAGCAGCCTCATGTGATACCTTCCTAGGAGAACTAATATTACTGTTGCTGCCATGGATCCTAGAGCTTGTAGTACCAGATGAACAGGAACACTGTTTTGGGAAATGATTACCTGAAGTTGTGTTCTGAGTTTCAACAGTCTGTGGAGAAGAAAGGAGGCTGAATCGGCTACTGTATTTAACCTTGCTCCGATGAACTCCAGATACTGTGTGGGAGTCATTTGTGACTTTTCTTTGTTAGCTGAAATGCCTAGTGTGTTGGCAAGATGTAGAGCAAAGTCTATGGTGTAAAATAGTAGAAGCCTGGAGGCGGCAGTGAAGAGTCAGTTATCTAGATATGGAAACACATGGAATCCCTGCAGTCTCAGATGAGCTGTTATGACTGCCACGCATTTGGTGAACACCCTGGGGGCTGTGGTGAGACTGAAGGGCAGTGCTCAAAACTGGTAATGACTGGCTCCCTAGACAGAAGCAGTGATACCTTTTGAAGCATGTGTCCATTTTTATGTGGTAATATGCATCCTGAAGATCTATAGAGTGCATCCTGAAGATCTATAGAGCACATCCAATCATCCGTTTCTAGAAAAGGAAGGATTGACTGAACCATGACCATCCATAATTTTGTCATTTGTACATATTTGTTCAACAGGCTGAGATACAAGACTGGTCTCTGGTCACCTGTCTTTTTTGGCACTAAAAGGAATGTTGAGTAGAATCCGGATCCTATTTGGTCTGGTGGGACTACTTGGATGACTCTTTTTTGAAGCAGCTTTTGAATCTCTAGTGCTGTGAGAGCCCTCTAATTGAGTGGAACATCAGGGATTCACTTTTGGGATTTTGGGCAAAGACTGAAGGTAATATGGTAACTTCTGGTAATTATTTTCTGCACCCAGGTATCCGAGGTTATTGTAAGCCAGGATGAATGGTGCAGAGAGAGAACCCCCCCCCGACTGCTTCAAGAGGTAAGCAATAAGGCCTATATGGTTGCCCAGGAAAGGAATCTCTGGAGCTCTGGTTACGTGGATCTCCTCTGCCACGGGAGGGCATCTTCCATAAGAATTACCCCATCTGCCCTGGGAGAGACAGTCGCCACATGTCTCTCGAAAAGGCCCTTGGGTCTTCTTGAATCACATTTTTCTACTCCTCAGATTCTTGAAGTAAGGTTGTTGTGGAGCGGAAAAACGAACACTCAGAGCAGAAATGGTCTTTCCTTCTTTTTCACACCTTGCTGGTGTGTCTCTGACTTTTGGGCCAAACAAGGAAGTACCATCAACAGGAGTGTTGATAAAGGAAGACTTACAGTGTTCCGCAAAATCACACAAGCGCATCCAGATGTGACACCCAATAGCAATGCCTGTACCTGCTGCTCTCTTCGGCTGTATGAGCAATAAGCTGCATGGATGAATTTAAGATTGAATCCAGGGTGGCAAGCTGAGAGGCTACTTTATCTCGAACCCAGTCAGATACTGCTCCTGCAAGGATGCCTGAAAGCTCATTTATCAGATCCCTTTGGAGTCTGGTAAAGTGAGCCAAGAAGTTCAAGGACCAAATAGCGAAGGTTGATGAAGAAAAGACCCGCTTCCCAAATCTATCCATCATCTGAGACTCTCAGTTAGGAAGATGGATAGTTGAACTCTCTCCGCGAGTTCTTTTTTTGTGGCCACCACCACCACCACCATGGCATCCATTGCTAGACCCTTTGACCAATGGGGCTGATACTCTGGGGCTGAAATAATGTTATCCAGTCTCCAAAGAATAGGCTTTATGGAGTCAGGAGCCTTCCATGCTTACTGAACAATCAACTTAACTGGGTAGTCAGCAGGTGGGGTCACCCAAGAAGTAAAAAGGTGGGCACGAAAAGTTTGCAAGAACACAGATTCCTCAGAGGATGGGTTTGAGGGCTTCCAATCACCCCTCTGTTTCAGTATTTCCAGGATGTCTCCAAAAGAGACATATTCTGGGGGTGACCATGGGGACCCTTCCCCTCTATCGTAATCTGTGTCTTCAGTGAAAGATTCTTCAGAAGAATCCAGGTGCTTCCTCTTGCAAGTCCTCTTACAGGTTGGTTCCTCAGGGAGAGATTCTGAGGAGGACTCCAAAGAGAGGAAACCCTGAACCAGGCTGTCTTGCAGCTCTTGTGCCCGCTGTCCTGACACAGCAGATTGTGGCAGCTGCGAACTAAAGGAAACAAAAATATGGCACTCCGAGGATGGAACTAGCTGGGAGCCTGCTGAGGGCAAAGCTCTCTCCATAATCTGGAAGGCAGGCCCACCTGAGTAGGGATGGTAGCCCGGAACCAAGAAAGACAACCTCGGAACTGGGGTCACACCCCACTCTGATAAGCCACCACCCAGAGTAGGAGCAGAGAGAGGGCTCGAAATTACCATGGCCCCGAGAGCTGTAGACGGCACAGTGAAAATAACTGCAACAGGTCCAAGGATCTCATAACCAACAGCCAAACCATGGTACCAGGTGTGCAACGGATCTGAAGGAGCCGAAGACCACAGAATTGACTCTGGTACCTAGGTGAGTTCCACCATCAGCACCAAGGTAATTGGCACCAAGCACATTGAAGTGGAGGGCTCCAAGCCCTGAAACGAGGTTAAAGGAGAATAAACTGGTGGAGTTCTTGGAGAATAAGCCTCAGCTCTGGGTGGGAGAGAGGTTTGTGGCAGTGCAGGGAGTTCTCTGGTTGCCAAAAGCTGATCCACTAATCAGACTACGTCCAATTCTGATAAGACTACTGCAGGAACGGATTGACATTCCCAAAGGAGACTCAGGCCTGTCTAGAAAGGAGCTCGGTTGTTGACTGAAAAAGGGGTCCACTGAAGGGGAATATCTAGTCCTAGGAATAACTGGCAGATCGACTTTCTGCACCATAAACTGATGTAAGAAGGTGACTGTGGAACTGAATGAGAGGACAATGGAGGTTGAACAGAAACTATTGCCAGTGCCGAAGAGGTTATCGGCGCTGAAGTAGTGGTCGGTGCCGAAGAGATTTTAGTCTGAGCCGGTTCAATGACTGTCAGTACCAATGAGGACTTGGTTGTTTTCGGTGGTGTAGGTGAAGCTATTGTCAATTTTGGAACTCTGGCTTTAGGTACCGAAAAAACTGTCAGAACCTGTGGTTCTTGTGACTTAGTTTCATGTGCAATAGGGGAGATTGGCACAGAGTGGTTTCTTTTCTTTACTTCAGGTTTAGGAGATTTTGAAGTATCCACCTTAGATAGGGCTTCACTAAAGGGACATTTCAATAAGCCTTTCAAAATAAGTTTATTCTGCCTTTCAGCTAAAGTACAGATGTTAAAGCCCTGACAAATAGTACAAGTCACTTGGGCTTGACTATTTAAGAGTTTCTGGCTGGCGCAAGCAATGTATAATGGCCAAGTCAGTTCCAAGAGGTCGGAACTGAACCCATCAGTCAAGAATGAATGAAGATTGACAACATCAGATCAAAAGTTCTGTAAGATGTGATATAGGCTCAAATGGATGAGGGGAAGGTGGTCCACACAGCCTACCTGGACCTCGCAAAAGCCTTTGATACAATACCCCACTCTGGCATTATAGATAAGCTCACCAGCTTAAATATAAACCCCTATGTCACTAGATGGATTGCAAACTGGCTCAAGGACAGAACCCACATGGTTAGAATTGCTGGAGCCATGTCAGACTCCAAACCAGTTACAAGTGGCGTCCCACAAGGCTCAGTCCTGGGAACTCTCTTGTTTGGTATATATTTCTCGGAGGTACAGGCCAACACGGAAGGACTGTGGCTGACCAAGTTCGCAGATGACTGCAAACTGGGCGCCATAATCGACTCTCCAGCCGACACAAGCATCGTACAAAAGGGCCTCATAGAAACAGACAACTGGTGCCAGAGCCACGGCCTCAAGCTAAATGCCAAAAAGTGAATAGCCATCCCCTCTGGCAAAAACAAAGTGCCCACAAATTACCACATAGGTGGTAATCCATTAAGCATGGAAGAAGTAATTAGGGACCTAGGGACCCAAGTTGATAGCAATCTCTCATTCGACAACCACGTGGCCAAAGTGGTTAGAAAAACATTTTATATAGCCCACCTAATTATGAAGGGATTCACATCTAGATCAGGGGAGGTCATCGTGCCTCTTTACTCATCCCTCATCAGGCCCATAATTGAGTACAATGCCCCTTTTGGGATGTACCTTACCAGACACCTGCAGCAACTGGAAAAGACCCCAAAAGTACCTCACCAAGAGGATCAAAGGGCTCAAACAGATGCCATATGCTGCCCGGTTAAAGAAACTCCAGCTCTACTCAGTGGCATACCGCCTGCTCAGAGGCGATCTGTGCCTGACGTATAAAGCCATGTCCAACCCGGAATTAATGGACATGCTGCACCTCAGAAAATCCAAATCCCATCGAGCTACGCGCTTGAGAGACTTGAACCTCAGCACTGAAATAAACAGGACATGCCGGAGGGACAGATTCATAACCCAGAGGCTCCCTTCACTCTGGAATAAAATCCCAGTCCAGTTAGGCAGAGTCCCTCATTGACTCTCTTCAAGTGGAATCTTGATGAGTGAATAGGAGATCATAGATTTAACCCGGGTATCACTTCTGTGTCACTGTTAGACAGAGGCACAGTATACTAACCTCAAAAAAGGGCATAGCAAAATTCATTTAAAATGGGTGGCGAAAGCCAAACACACTCTGGCTAGGCTTGCAAATGCCCTAGGGCAGATAGCCTAGTATGAACCTATGAACCTATAAGAAACAATTGTATAAAAGATTAACCTGCCAAACAGTACATGCATGCAACACAAATGCTGGAACTAGATATGTAAAAAAAGCTGTTTAACATAAAAGGTGGGAATAATAATCCCTCAGGAATATGAGTCTTTCTATAATGTCTTGAAACATTTATGGTCTCACAGATAAATAAGAGTAGTGAGCTATATTAAAAAATGGCAGTGCAAACAGCTATGCTAATGGAGACACCCTTAGAAAGAACTGAACATGTGAATTTGATAAAGAAAGGTTTTCAGGATGGTTATTCAGCAGAATACCTGGGGCAAAAGAAGACAGGAGTACTCATATTAATTGCAAGAGGAGCTCCAACAGTAATAGAAGAGGACAATAATGGTAGATTTGTAGTACTAAGGGGCTACCTGTAAGGGAGGACTACACTGACATGTATTTATATTCCTGCAAAAACTGCATTCATGGAGCTTAAGAAAATTCTGGGAGAAATAATCAGCTTTCAGCAAGGAATATTACTTATTGATGGGAAGTGGAATTTGATTTGTAACAGTGAAAATGTTTTTGGGGGCAGAAGGGAAAATATAACAAAGGAGGGTAGATTTTTTAAAGAAATATATGAAATTATTTGGCATGGAAGATGTGAATTCAGTACTTGGAGTTCAGAGTAAATTTACATATTATTCCCCAACATACATTAACTGGGCTGAAGGGAAATGTTTAAGGAAGAATTAAATATGCAAAGGTTGGAGGTACAGGAGGCTCAATTACAAACAGTTAGGACAGGAGGAGATGAGATAAAAATGGTGATCTATAACCAATCTACAGGAAAGTTCATAGGAATGGATGGTATTCCTGTGGAAGTTTGGAAGCTTAGGAGAGAAAAAAACTAATAAAGGTCTGGCAGGTTTTGTTTAACAGTATTTTTAAGAGGAGAAGTACCAACATCCTGGAAGAAAGCAGTGGTAGCTGTAATACCTAGAGGGTAAATATCCATCAGATCCAGCTTCATACAGGCCCATTTCAATACTAAATCAAGACTGTAAAGTGCTTATGTCTATAATGGCAAAAACAATGGCAAAAAGTGATGCCAAAATTGATAGATATGAATCAATGTGGTTTTGTGGAGGGGAGGCAAACATTTGACATTAACAGAACTGTGATGATCCAGAGGGAAGCAGAACTTAAGAAAATATTACTGCTATTGGTGGGTCTTGATGCAGACAAAGCATTTGACAGAGTAAGCTGGGATTTTATGAGCAGAGCAGTGGAAGCATTTGCATTCCCTGATAAAATTATAAGGTTGACTGGGAGGATATATGAGGGATCAGAGGCGAAAATTAAAGTGGGTATGGTCTTTTCTGATCATCTCTGCTTGAGCAGAGGAACCAGGCAGGGGTATCCTCTCTCCCCTTTGTTATTTGCATTATACTTACAACCACTAAAGAAAACAAGAGATAGTAGTAGTACAGTAGTCAAGAAAAGCTGACTCTATTTGCAGATGACATTATTTTATACTTGATAAAGTGCTGCAAAACATACTGAGACAGTTATAAACCTTTTCGGGATACAAAATTAATGACGCTAAAACAAAAGCAATAGCGGTAAATTATGTACCACATATGAATTGGTTCAGCAATACACATACTTATGGGAACATGATAAAAAAGAAGTTATGTCTTACCATAATGTTCCATCTGTATTGTTGATCCTCGTTCAGTCATTACACATGGGTATCGATTCCGACCTTGGAACCGAGCTGGCCATTTTCCAAGCTCGCATCAGCTTCAAACTCTCGTGCTAAACTCTTACCCACAGCCCCCCTCTCCCTGTTACCTCAGATTGAGTTTGCAAGTCAAAGAAGGTAGATGCTACCTCTGGTCAAATAACCTAAGAGAACCGGATGGTGAGATCCACTAGAAACCACAGGAGGGGGAAGGAGGGAGGGTCGTAATGACTGAACGAGGATCAACAATACAGATGGAACGTTATGGTAAGACATAACTTCTTTATCTGATATTGTTAATCCTCGTTCATTCCTTACGTGTGGGACAGAGTCCCCAGCTACCTCTATTCCTGGGAGGCTTTCATGGAAGGACATTCCTGAGCACCATAGAACCGAAAGATGCTCTTCCCCTGGATGCCAAATCCAATTTGTAATGATTGATGAAGGTATGAGGCAGATGCACAGATGTCATGTAAAGAAGCTCTGGCATGGAAAGCAGAAGAAGTTGCCACCGACCTTGTTGAATGAGCTTTCATGGTAGTAGGCAACGAGATATTACGTTGTGTGTAAATAAAGGTCACACAGTCCTTCAACCATCTAGCTAATGTGACCTTAGCAACAGCAGATCCTAATCTAGGTCCAGAAAAGGCCAAAAATAACTGGTCAGATTTACGAAAGGGTTTAGTCCTGTTTAAGTAAAAACGGATTTGCCTGTGGATATCTAGGGTATGTAGGCAATACTCTCCTCTGTTTGAATGACTGGGAAAGAAAACTGGCAATTCAATGGCTTGATTAACGGACATTTCAGAGATCACTTTAGGCAGAAAATGATGGATTAGTTCTCAGAGACGCTCTAGCTCTATGAAAAATCAAGTATGGACTCTTGATACATAAAGCTTGAAGTTCAGAAATACGTCTGGAGAAGTAATAGCGACCAAAAACAAGGTTTTCCATGATAAATACTTGAGGTCGCAAGAAGAGGCTGGTTCGAAAGGTGACATTGTCAGAGCTTGTAGAACTAATGATAAATCCCATGGTTGAATAGGTTCTCTAAAAGGTGGCTTCAGATGATTCACACCTTTTATGAAGGTCTTGCACAATTTATGGGACATAAGAGAGGAATCTTGGACACCCTCATGAAAATTAGAAATTGCAGCCAAATAAACTCTAATGGTAGAGGCCGACAGACCCGATTGAAACAGGTCGGCCAGATAGTCTAGTATTATCGACACTGGTGCTGAAAAGGGGTCTACTTGTTTATCTTTCAGCCAACAGGTAAAATCTTTTCCACTTGCTCAGATAAGTAATTCTAGTGGAAGACTTATGAGAAGCAATGAGAATATCACGTACTGGTAAAGAAACATCATTCTGCCTGGCAATCAAGGGAATTGGAGTAGCCAAGCCATTAGCTTCAGGCTATTCAGGTTGGGATGAATCAGGTTCTGTGGGTGTGAGATCAACTCCGGGGTTGGATGGAGAATTCATGGTCAATCTAGTAGGTGAGGCCAAAGGAAGGGGAACCAAATCTGTCGAGGCCAATATGGTGCTATGAGGATCACCTTGCTCTTCAACCAAAGGGCTTTCTTCAGAAACTGGGGAATGAGGTGAAAGGGTGGAAATGCGTAAAGAAGACCCGAGGGCCAATCGTGGACTACAGCATCCCTGGGTGATTGCCCCGGAGGGGGAATCAGGGCAATGTAGTTGCTGCATTTGTAGTTGGTCGGGGATGCAAAGAGGTTGCAGCAAGAACGGCCCTAGCAGTGGAAGATCTCCACCGCTATCAAGGGATTCAGGGACCACTCGTAAGGTTGAAGAATGCACCTGCTGATTCTGTCTGCTATCACATTGGAACTCCCGGGAATGTGCATTGCTAGAAGAAAACGGTTGGTAGCCATTGCCCATTGCCATATCCTCATGGCCTCTCGACAAAGGGGGTAAGATTTGGTTCCACCTTGCTTGTTGATGTACCAGAATACCATCATGTTGTCTGATTGAATCACAATTGTCCCAGATGGCAGCAGGGGATGGAATGCTTGCAACATCAGAAGCAATGCCCTCAGCTGTAGAACATTTATATGCAGATGGGCCGCCAGTTCCGACCAAGTGCCTTGGACTGTCTGTCCCTGACAAAGCCCTGCCCCACCCCATCAGGGAGGCATCCGTGGTCACTGTGGCCTTGGGTTGCTGGGGGGAGAAGGGGAGAGGCCATTGTGAGAGATTGTGTGTCATCCACCAATTTAAATCCTGTTTGCACCTGTGGGTTACTCAAATCATGGCTGAAAAAGGATACCACTGGGTGAGCAGTAGCCATTGTAGAAGCCTCATGTGAAACCTGGCCAGGGGAACAATGGTGATGGAGGCTGCCATGGAACCCAACAGCTGTAGAACCGAGTGAGCCGTGGATTTTTCCTTTGAAAGGATTGAAATTAGTTGTTGCTTTATCCTTAGAATTCTGTGCTCTGGAATAGCAGCTCTGCATTTTTTTTGTGTCCAAGATAACCCCTATGAATTCTGTCAACTGAGATGGGGTGAGCTTGGATTTCTGCCAGTTTATGGTTATGCCTAGCCTTTGAGCAGCGAGGAGAAGAGTATGCCAAGGCTTTTTCCAGTAGATGTCTGGTGGGGGCGGAAACGAGCCAGTCATCTAGGTATGGGAACACCCGGAATCCTTGAAGTCGCAAGTGAGCTGTGACAACTGCCATGCACTTTGTGAACACTCTGGGGGCTGTAGAGAGTCCAAAGGGCAGTACTCCGAACTGGTAGTGACTGGCTCCTGCACGGATGCGCAGAAATCTTTTTGATGGCCTGTCCACCTTTATGTGGTAGTACGCATCTTGAAGATCTATAGAGCACAGCCAATCGCCTTTTTTCCAAAAGCGGGAGGGTATTGTGACCATCCGGAATTCCTGTACTCAAACAAACTTGTTTAATATACTGAGATCCAAAATTGGTCAAAATTGGTCTCCAGTCCCCGGTTTTCTTTGGCACCAAAAATAGTCTTGAGTAGAATCCGGATCCTATCTGGTCTGGAGGGACTATTTGGATGACTCTCTTTCTTAGCAGCTTTTCTATCTCTAGTGCTGCTTCTTCCTTTTGACCGGGTGGAACGTCAGGAAGATTTTTTGAAGGGATGGGACAAAGATCGAAAGGGATACAATAACCTCTGGTTATAATCTTTTGTACCCAGGAATCGGTGGTGATGGTTAGCCAGGCAGAAGGGTACAAGGAGAAACGTCCCCAACCACCTCCAGAGGAAAGGAGTTGGGCCACTCTTCAGGAGCGCTGGTAGGATTGACTACGGAAAGAATCCCTGGAGCCCTGGTTACGTGGACCCCCTCTGCCCTGAAAGGAGCATCTTCCCTATGAGTTTCCCCCTCTGCCTCTGGGGGAGAACTTGGCCTGTGTGTCACGGAAAGGACCCTGAGATTTCTTGAACCATATCTTCCCACTCTTTTGATTTTGGGAGAAAGCACGATGAGGAGAAGAATAACAGACACCTACGGCAGAAAGGGTCTTACCATCCTGTTCACATCTGGCCAGTGAGCTTTTAACTTTTTGCCCAAACAACGAGGAGGCCTCAATGGGGGCATTAAGAAAAGATGACTTAAAGGGTTCCACGAAGTTGCACAAGCACATCCAGGCATGTTGTCTCAAGACCGCAGCTGAACCCGCTGCTCCTTCTGATGCGTGAGATATCAGTCGCATAGAGAAGTTAGATATAGACTCAATGGTGGCCAGTTGAGAGGCCACTTTGTCACGGACCTCATCAGACACGGCACCAGCCAAGGTTTCAGAGAGTTCAGAAACCAGATCCCTTTGAAGCCTGGTAAAATGTGCCATATAATTCAGGGGCCTGACAGAAAAGGTCACTGAAGTAAAGGTGCGCTTCCCTATCCTGTCCAGGGCCCAGGACTCTCTGTTAGGCGGATGGACAATCTGGCTTTCTTCTTCCGCCAGATCCTTTTTTGTTGTGGCCGCCACTACCAAAGCATCCACAGGAAGACCTTTGGACCAATGGGGATCCGAAGCAGGAGGGGACAAGATCTTATCTGGCCTCTGGGGAATAGCTTAGACGGTATCAGAAGCCTTCCAAGCATGCTGCACGATGAGCCGGACAAGTTCATAGGCAGGTGGAGTAACCCAGGAGGTAGGGGGCCGGGCGCGAAAGGCCTGCAGGAACACAGATTCCTCAGAGGTCGTATTAGAGGACTGCCAGTCACCTCTCTGTTTCAAGATTTCGAGGATATCACCAAAGGATACCTCAGAGGGTGACCGAGGGGATCCTTCCCCCTCATCGAAATCTGTATCTTCGGTGAGGGACTCCTCTGTGGAGTCGATGTGCTTCCTCTTACACAAACTTTTCCGGTGGACCTCCTCAGCGGGAGAAGCTGGAGAAGACAACAGAAAGGGGGATTCCTGAGGGAATATGTCCTGCAGCCCTTGCACCCAGTGTCCTCTAGATGCGACTTATGAAACCAGTGTACCAGAGGAGGGCGGAGGTATAGACAGTCCGGTATTGCCAGCAGCAGCGAAAGCCTTCTCCATCAGCTGGAAGGCTGGTCCACCCGAAGAGGAGTATATGTCTAGGACAGGGGTCACCCCTCCCCTAAGTGGCTCAGCCTGCCGACCCGGAGTCCCTGGATGGTTGTGGAGCAGCAAGCTATGCGTGTCACAGCCGACATCCTGGGTCATAGCAAAACTTTCCTGCCACAAAGGCAACTGTGGTTCCTTAGTGAGATCCATAAAGGGAACCGCAGAAGGGGAAGACTGTGCTATATCCATGGACTTCAAAAGCAATGAAGGAGGAGAATAAGAAGGGGTCTTTGGAGATGGGTGATCACCTCCCAAGGAAGGATAGTTCTTGAGGGGTGGGATACCTCTGGCCAAGAGTACCTGGTCCACAAGACGCAACACATCATGTTCGGAAAGGCTTCTAGTGGACCTCATGGAGACTGAGGGAAGAAAGAGGCCTGCCCACAGAAAAGGCAGACACGGTGCCCATCTCATCTGACCGCACCAAGGACAACGGTGCCGAGAGAGACTGGACTGCTGTTGTCTGCACCGAAGAAGTCATCGGTGCCGAGGACATTGTATGCACCAATACAGGGATCGGTGCCGAAGTGGTTGTCGGTGCCGAAGCTGAAACCGACACATGGATCGGTGCCAAAGTGGTTGTCGGTGCCAAAGCTCACACCGACAAAACTGGAGTCAACAATAAAGGCGTCGGTTCCGAGAAAGATCTCGGAGCCGACGCGGTCAAGGTCTGCGCTGACTGAACGGTCGGTGCCAATATAGTGGTAATGGTCTGAACCAAGGAGCCCCTCGGTGCCGATATATAGAAGGCTGCAGGAGAAGATGGAGCCAAAATCACTAATGGAGCCAAAGGCCTCGGTGCCGAAAGTCTAGGAACCAAAAGCACTGGGGCTGACTGAGAGAGCTCTGGAGCCGAAACTTTAGCCTTTTTAGGTTTTGGTTGGCGGGAGTCCCCAGCCGGGGACGAAGGCAAAGATTTAGCCTTAGTAGGAACATTCATTTTCTTATGGGCTCTTGGAGGGGTTGAGACCTCCAACCCAGAAATAGCCTCTGAAAAGGGAGATTTTAGAAGTCCCTTCAGTATCAGCTTGTTTTTCCTTTCCAACAATGTTCTATTAGAAAAGTTCTCACAAATAGTACAGGGTGGTTCAACAGACAAATGGGAACTCCCAAACAATAAACACACAAAGAGTGTGCATCAGAAGTAGGCAGTTTGTGTCCACAATCAGAACACTGCTTAAACCCCAGACTACCTTTTTATCTGCCATGACAGAAAATTAATAGAAAAGTACCAACAATGGTACAAGAGAGTACCCGAAGGTATGAGAGAGAAAAGGGAAAAAGAATACCAACAATGGTAAAGAGAGAATACCTTGCGGTAAAAGTAGTAAGGAAAAAGCAGAAAAACCTGAAGAAATTATGAACGCTAAATGTGATAGGGTAAGAGACAATAAAATATGAACTTTTCTGACAGAAAAGTAATTTGTAAAGCAATTAAACAATAACTGACTGTACTTAGCTCAAGAGAAGTAGTTCGACACGACCGGATGGCAATGCGGCAAATGAAATCTGAGGTAACAGGGAGAGGGGGATTGTGGGTAAGAGTTTAGCTGGAGAGTTTGAAGCTGATGCGAGCTTGGAAAATGGCCGGCTTGGTTCCGAGCTCGGAACTGATACCCATGTGTACAGAATGAACTAGGATTAACAATATCAGATTGAAGTATTTAGGAGTATGGATTAAAAATGATACTGGTGTGGCAGCTAAGGATATATGGGAAGATAAAAGATAATACAAAAACTGAGAAAAAAGAAGGTTTGTTATATGGATATCGATAGTAAGATACAAGCAGTTAAAATGTTTTTAGTCCCTTTAGTCTTGTACACAGGTCAGGCATATTTTTATCAACCAGAGGAGAAGTTTTGGATACCAATTAATAAAGCTGAAGGATTTTATCTGGGAGGGGAAGATAGCAAGAACCAAGTGGGATTATCTTACTCTTCCAATAGAACAGGGTGGGACTGTGATTACCAGCGTTGATGAGGTATTTCAGAGCAACATAGTTAAGGCTCTTACACACAGCACAAGCAGAAAACTATAATTCAAAGTTGAAAGAGATAATGATTGATCGTGGGGGGGGGGCTCAAGAAAGGAGTACAGACTGGGATTTTGGATGCAGACCTAAGCCACCACAGGAATGGAGAAAGGAGATTCTGCTGATGGGGGTGACTGCAATTAGGGATACAGACAATAGGCAAGAGGGGGATAAATATACTGGACAGGGAAAGATAACAGAATGGGAAGACACCAAGAATTTATTTGGACTACAGGTTAGAGATCGTCTTCCCTATCAAGTACTGATACCAGAGTATAGGCAAAGAAGAAGAAATAGGATGAGATATGTAATGGTTGACTGGCGATGACTGTATATATTAAAAGTGGTGTATGTTTTCAGGGGACATACTTAATATTATGATGGAAGCTAAGGCCCTTGTTACAATTAAACCTTACTTAGCCAAAATATTTTCCTATGGTGCCAAAGAAGGAATTAAGACTCCAGTTAATGGGCTATGTCACAGATTTTGACATTTCTATTGGAACCAGATCATGGCTGGCTTATGCTTCTGTGAAGGTACCTTTATCGGTCATTTCAGCCTGCATCCATATGGATACCCTCCCTTAGCCTCAAGGCTACTAGTTAAACCAGTCCTTAAGGGGGTGCTGCACTTGAGACGGCCTAAGAAAGCTGTGACTCCCACCATAGGAATTCAACTTTGTACTGGAGAAATTAACAATAGCTGTTTCTGAATCAACTGCTACTACACTGTCCTACTTTTTAAAATAGATCTTTTTAATGGTCATACAAGCAAGAAGGATTTGAAAGTTACAGGCACTGACCTACATAGAACAGTTTCTGGCATTTCACAAGGACAGAGTCAGCTTGCATGCACATCTTTCCTTTATCCCAAAGGTATAGACAGAGGTAATTCTGAACCAGTCTATGTAACTTCCACTATCTTCCTGCTCAGCAAAATAAGGGTGAGACAATTTTCTCTTATGGTGCCCACAGAAAACTAAGATACTACCTGTGTTCCCCAGGGAAGCACATGCGGAGTTCATGATTTCTCCACTGGAGACCAAGGAAACTATTTGCCACAGTTACTTGCTAGCATGACTCCATAGAAAAGTATATATATTATAACTTGTTTTAATTTATGTTTAGTATAAATGTAGGGTAGTGTAATACAATTTATTGTAACCATTCAATCTATTTTATCATAGTGTGTTTGTTTGTAAGCTTACGAGCTTAATGTGTCTCGAGTTCTTTGAGGAAAAACTTTTTAATTTCGAGTTACCACTTAAACACTTTTAATACTAGTAATGGATTGGCTCTTTATAGCCACGTGTTTAAGTGGTTTTAAATGATAATTGTATAAAGTCTAGTTAATTAATTGATTTTATCATTCTCTGAAGAAGTCAGCATATGTGCTGACGAAAAGCGCTTAAGGATATTTATGTTTCTTACAGTAGAAAGTGGATTAAACGGTTTCGTTTTGGACAGTGACTTTTGCCTTTACTCGTTTTTTTGGTAAATAAACTCCATAGAAAAGTGACAGACTATCCAGCACTATCATCTACTGCATGCCCCTGATTCTTCTGCTAACCAAGTGTGCATGGGAATGCAATGCTAACCAACAAAAAAGCAAATTATGCTTGACAGTTGCATAAATGAGGAATCTTTTTGTCTGACACTCTCTCCTGGGGGAATGAACAGGTCACCTGGCAGAAAGGTGGCTAATGATCAGCAAGAATCTAAGGCAAAATACTCAAAAAATAAGACATTCCAATGTGTAGGACTGCTGCAGCAATGAACAAACTTTTTGTAACTGAAACAATGAAACACTTTAGGACACACAGGAATCACAGCAGGATAGCTTTTGGATGAGAATGTTGCGGTCTACTGTCTCGAAAGAATGTTTTAAGGTCTACACATACTGCTCCTTTAACAGACCTTCTTCCATACTTGAGTAGATTAGACCAGTTCATGTGGAATCACCAACCTCTACACTCTTAACTGATGACCACTTGCAAAGCACGAATAAAGGTCTGCTTAAAGAGATAATTTTCTTTGACCAATAGACTCTCTCAAGCTTAACTTCCCCATCACAGTGGGGATAAGTTCTCAAAGCAAGGCAGTGGTTTAAACACGTTCTGATACAGTCAACATCCTCTCCCATAGCTCCCCTCAACAAAAGAGTTCCACATAAATCAGCGCTATCCCCATAAGTGTTCTCATTCATAAAGGAAATACTCTCACACTTCCTACTCCTTTGCATTATCCTTTATGCGACAACATAATCATTTACAGAGTTGGGTCCTACACATTATGCATAAACAATCTTGTAGAAGACTTTCCTTACAAAACTGAATAATACATAACCTTATCTTAAAGGGCCACTACGGGAAAATAATTAAAAAAGATATACTTAAAAAAGGGTACTTACATATTATCGCAACCAGATTTTTGCGATAATACCGCTTTCTTTGCCGTGGGTAATTTAAACCAGAAATGCATGCAGAATCACACAGGCAATGTTACCTTTAAAAAAAAACTTTGTTTAGGTAGGAATAACAGTGTAATATTTGAAAAAGTAAGATTTGTTTGAAGCCGTTCCCAAAATCATGTCACTCGTACTACATTTTCAAGTCCTGTTATGTGTTAGGCACGTTCCAAACAGTAAACCGGCAACTGAACAATCCACAAGTATGCTGCCATAAAACATCCACTAAACAGTCCAACAACAGTAAGTAGTATCCACAAGGATAACACCATCTGAATCCAAAAAATAAACCATTATTGTCAACGATTCCAAAGAAATTATTATTGGACTGCCACTTAACAGAACAGCGTCATTGTACAAGTACTTTATCAAGTGTGCACATACATATTCGCTTACTTATTCTCCTTAACTTCAGTTCTATTCAACAGTTTGCAACAATAAATCCAACAATTTACCAAAAAAGATTTGCAGGTCTCTGTGCCTTATTCTCTGAAGAAAGTATTGTACACTTATAAGTAATCCATGTTGCAGAACAGCAGAAGTTCAACCAAACATTTCTCAGGTGTCCATCTTTCATTTTCTGCAGCACGACAGCAGTGTGACCAACTTTACAGTACATAGTTTCACTTCTCCACGTTGATTTACTTTACCAAATGTAAGGACAAACTAAGTCATAGCCATTGAAAAAGTACAGTTTTGTACCTACCATAAATGTAGATGTCCGATAGATATGCAACTGCAGTCATAACATATGGGTTGTCCTGCCTCAGGCAGCCCTCGGTCGGCCGAATTCCAAAGTCTGTGTCCGGCGTTGGCTGGTGTCGCCTCCTCTCCGACGTCACCACGGCTGGAGTATAAAGGCATCGGCCGACGCCATCTTCTTCAGTGTTTCTTGCCCCAGATGCCAGGTGCCCTCCTAGGAAGGCTAAATTTGGTAAATGGATAAAAATAATCCTAAACATGCACAACAGTAATAAACAGATACACCATAGGAATACCCCCAGCTTATGGGAAAAGGGGCAGGGACCCAAAAAGAAGGATACAGAGGGGTAGAAGGGAGGGAAAATCCGACTGTAGTTGCATATCTATCGGGCATCTACATTTATGGTAGGTACAAAACTGTACTATGTCCTTCAAGAATGCAACTGCAGTCATAACATATGGGTTGAATACCATAGCCAAGCTGGGGCTGGATGGAACTATGATAAGGATGGTGTAGCTAAAATCCCCTGCAGGACTGCCGAAGCAAAACCTGCTCGGGATCTGGAATATAAGGGCAGGTTGTAGTGCTTGGTAAATGTATGCATGGAGCTCCATGTAGCAGCCTCTAAAATGTCCTTTGTTGCCACTCCTCTTAGGAAAGCTGTGGAAGTGGCCATAGCTCTGGTGGAATGTGGCCTAATATTGGCTGGCACACCTTTTCCATGGAAAGAATAGCAGAATCTGATGCATTGTCCAATCCATTTTGAAATTGTTTGTTTGGAGATTGCTTTTCCTTGTACTCCAGCAGCATAGGCTACAAACAGTTGGTCAGACTTTCTGGTGGCCTTAGTTCTGTCCAAGTAGTAACGTAGTTGTCTGTGTATGTCCAAAGTATGCAGTAGCTTTTCCCCCCTATTCTGAGGATTGGGGAAGAATGCAGGCAGGTGAATAGCTTGATTTAGAGACACCCTGGAAATAACTTTGGGCATGAATGTAGGATTGGTTCTTAGAGAAACTCTGTCTTGATGAAAATGCGGAAGGAGGCACTGCCATGAGTGCCTGTATCTCCGAAACTCTTCTTGCAGATGTGACTGCCAATAAGAAGGCCGTCTTCCATGAAAGAAATTGCATTTCTGAACTTGCTGCTGGCTCAAACGGAGGAAGAGTTAATTTTTCCAACACATAATTGAGGTCCCATGCAGGTACTGGCTGTTTTCTGGGAGGTTTGATATTCTTTATTCCTCTTAGAAACTGTCTTAGCAAGGGATGAGAAAACACTGGAGGGTCACAGTTGTATTTTGCTGAGATTGCTGAGGCATGAATCTTTATTGAAGAATATGAGAGTCCAATATGAAGTAGTTCTGCCAAGTATTCTAAAATCTGAGATATGCTCAGTAATGCTGTGTCCTGACCCCTGTTGGCATTCCAGATGCTGAATCTCTTCCATTTGGCTGAATATGTTTTTCTGGTGGAAGGTCTGTGTGCTTCCAGCAAGATTTCTTGAACCGATTTTGAAAGAGAGTTAGGTGGAGAAGTCATGTTAGCCTCCAGGCTGTCAGATGTAATGATTTCAGGTCTTGATGTACAGTCCTGTAATTGTGTTGTGTTAGGAGCAGGGGCCATAGGGTCAGAGGCCATGGTTTGGTTCGAGTTATGGTCAATAGCAATGGGTACCAGTGTTGCCTTGGCCAGTCTGGAGCTATCAAAATACCTGTTGGTTGTTCTGCTTTGATCTTCAGTATCACCTTGGTCAGCAGAGGCAGAGGAGGGAATGCATAGATTTTTAGAGAATTCCAGCTGAAGGAGAGAGCATCCGTTTTCCAGGCTAGAGGATGGGGAGTCCTTGTGCAGAACTTTTTCAGGTGATGATTTAAGTGGGAGGCGAAAAGATCTACGTCTGGTCTTCCCCATGTCTTTGTCAGTTGAGAGAAAATGTGAGGGTGCAGCATCCATTTGTGTGGATCCATGACATTTCTGCTCAGGTTGTCCGCCAGTACATTGTCCTTGCCTGGTACAAACTGGGATTGTAAATGTATCTTCAGGCTCAGGGATTTTTCCCAGAGAAGCATTGTTAGTCTGCAGAGGGGATAAGAATGAGTGCCTCCCTGCTTGTTTATGTACCACATGACAGTGGTGTTGTCTGTCCTTATTAGCAAATGCCCTTGTTGTAGTGATTTTTCAAAAGTCTCGATTGCATGTATCGCTGCCAACATTTCCTTTTGGTTTATGTGCAGATGTCTTTCCTTTGGGGTCCATTGCCCTTGAATGCATCTGTCCTCCATGTGTGCTCCCCATCCATGGTCTGAGGCGTCTGTTGTAATCATTTGGCCTGCTTGAGGTCTGTTGAAAGACATGCCTTTGTTTAGCTGACTGGCTTGAGCCCACCATAAAAATTCTTTTTGCAGACATGGAATAAGTGGGATTATGTCCTCTAGGCTTTGGCTGTGTTGAGACCATAAGTTTTTCAAATACCATTGCAGCTTTCTCATATGAAGTCTTGCCAAAGGTATCAGAAGGATGCAAGATGCCATGAACCCCAGGGCCTGCAGGATTTTCCTTGCAGTCAGCTGGGAGAGTTTTGCTAGGCCTTTGAAATACTCTGGTAAATGTTGCTGTTTTTCCTCTGTGAGGTAGGCCATTTGGTTTTCTGTGTCCAGTTTGGCTCCTACGAAGGTAATCTGTTGGGATGGCAGTAGTTTTGACTTCTGAATGTTGACTGTGTATCCCAAGGCCTGCAGTAGATGCATGACATAGTCCAAATTTTCTTTTAAGGTTTGTTTGTTGTCTGCTTGTATGAGACAGTCGTCCAAGTAGGGGTATATTTGAATCCCCTGCAGTCTGCAGTGTGCCACTACTGATGCCAGGCATTTCGTGAACACTCTGGGCACAGTAGATAAGCCAAACGGCAATGCTGAGAATTGATAATGCTCTGTCCCTGCAAGAAATCTGAGGTATCTTCTGCAGCTTTGTCTGACTGGGACATGCAGGTATGCCTCCTTGAGGACCAGAGTGACCAGCCAAGACCCCTTGCCCAGCATGGGAAGGAGTTGCTGCAACGTCAGCATTTTGAACTTTGGCACTATGAGAAAAGTGTTTAGAGATGACAAGTCCAGTATGGGTCTCCATTTGTTTTCTTTTCTTGGACAAGGAACAGCCTTGAATAAAATCCCTGGCCTTGCTCGGAGGAGGAACCCTTTCTATTGCTTTTATACTTAACAGCTTGGAAACTTGAGAGAGAGCCTCTGCCCTTTGATGATGTGGCAGGTTTGGCATGCCTTGTCTCATTGGTAATGTGTGGAAGTGGAATCTGTAACCTTTGTCTATCAAGTCCAGAATCCAGTTGTCCTTGGTTAAGATATGCCAGTTTTGTGAGAATAAGGATAATTTTCCGCCCAAAGGTGCTTCTCTTTGAACCTTTGTAGGCAGAATGAAAGTCAAGTCATTGTGATTGTCCTTGTGGTGCAGCTGAACTGTCTGCGCCACTTCTTTGATTTGGAGGTTGCCATTGGCGGCCCCTGTAAGATCCTCGGTATTGCCCTCTACCGCGGGCACGTCTGCTTTTTCCCCTTTGAAATTTGTCTGAGCCGGGGAAGGACCAATTCTTTGAGGGCCAGTTTCTGCTGAATCTGGGTGGATGAACCTGAAGGAAATCCTTGACTGTCTGTACTGACTTTGCTTTTTCCTCTATGGATTTCAATACAGCTTGTGCATTAGCACCAAAAAGCTTCTATTTTTCCAAAGGTGCATCAAGTAACTTTACTTTAACATGGTCAGGCAAAGACTGATCCTTTAACCAAGCATGTCTAAGTATCACAGCCCCAGTCATAGCTGCCCTACATGAAGCTTCCAGTGCATCATAACCACACTGAAGAAAATGGTTATTAACCTGCTGCGTGTTATGTATATGATCCTGCAATGCCTTTTTATCAATAGGCTCAGGAGAGGCTAACTTTTTCTGTAAATCATCCAGGAGAAAATCCTGGTACTGAAACATGTGAAAAAGGCAGTTTAGTGACCTCATGGCCAGGGTAGTAGAGGTATATACTTTTTTACCCCATCTCTCCAGGGACCTTGCTTCCCTGTCCGCTGGCAGTGGGTTTTTGGCAGAGGAGGTAGCCACTCCCTTGGGGCCCTGTGAAATAGTTTCTAGATCCACAGAGTGGGCCTTAAAAAGATGCTTGTGAGTGTCAGGGACCCTATAATATCTGTCCGGCTTGACAGGAGCCGGAGGAAGAGAATCAGGGTTAGCACTGGAGTCAGAGAAAACATCATCCAAAACATCCATAACAGGTGGAATAGCTAAAGGTCTGTGCTGGGGAAGCTTGAGGAAGGTACGAAGCCTTTTCCTGGAGTCAGAGAATTCCTGACCCTGCCATTGAAAATGTTCCCTCATGGAATGCAGGACTTCACCAAATGAGAAATCCTCTGGAGGGGAGGCAGAGGGAATTGATTCCTCAGCATCAGAGTCCTCGTAGGCCTGGAAGGATTCTTCTTGGGTATCAGAATGTTCAGAATCCCCAGAGGCTTCATCCGAAGAGAGGTCGTCCGCCTGCTCAGTTTTGGGCCTTTTCTCTGCAGGTGGCTGAGAACCCCTTTCCGGATGAGGCTGAGACCCCTGATAAGGGAAATTAGATCAGCAGCCAGAGACATGATCTGCTTATCAGAAGAAGGGGTCTGGGCAGTAGGTTTAGGATGGGCCTTGGCCTGACTGGCGGCCTTAGCACGTGCAAAGGCCTTGATGGACATGGATACAGGAGGCCTAGCAGCCCCACGTGCAGGCGTAACCTTGTCCACAGAAATGGTGTCGGGTAGATCAAGAACTTCGGTTTCCGGAGGAAAATCAACAACCGGCACCAGAGAGATCTCCGAGACCGAAGGTCGTTTTAACAATGTGTCGTCGGCCTGAAGCGGTAGATTTACCACTTCCGAAGGGACCGGAGCACTAGCAGAGGGTTTGGGAGTAGCATCGGTAGTGCACGTGGGCCGAGGAAGTCGGTCCCGGTCCTTGCGTTTTTTGGCAGATTGGGTAGTCGGTTGATCCGGCGGCATGATATACGCAAAAGATTCACCGAAAAAGTCCTCGGCGAATTCTGCCCGGCGCCTGAGAGTGCGCTTGTTAAAGCAAGCACAGGCAGCACAGGCCGAGACGTCGTGGTCTGGGCCCAGGCAAGGAAGGCAGAGAGAATGGAAGTCCTTATGAGGTATTTGTTTACCACAAGACAAACAATTATTAACTTTCTCAATTTGTTCTGACATCGGCTGAGGCAAGAATAAATGTTCCCCAACGGGGTACTTAGCTTTTAGATGACTTCGGACTGAAAACACAGGAGCTGACCGACCGGCACTTGCGAACTGCTTCTGCTTCGGGCACCGCGCGGCAAGAAAGACTGAAGAAGATGGCGTCGGCCGATGCCTTTATACTCCAGCCGTGGTGACGTCGGAGAGGAGGCGACACCAGCCGACGCCCGACCCAGACTTTGGAATTCGGCCGACCGAGGGCTGCCTGAGGCAGGACAACCCATATGTTATGACTGCAGTTGCATTCTTGAAGGACATCATCAAATTCCACCTTAACACTACTCCCACTAACCGTTTTTAGGCAAACAAACGTATTACCACAACCGCGAAAATTTGGTTGTGATAATACGCAAGTACCTAAAAAAGATATACATTATTTTAACTTTTCCCTCAATTTGGCTCATTGCAAATCTGTATGTACCAGAGAGTAGCAGTCACTACTAATTTGATTTTGTTTGTACCCCTGTCTGCCGTCCTGGGGGAAGACATCCTAATGCGAGTTTGTTTTCTTCTAAAGAAAAATCTTACCCATAATACACTGCAAGTCCACTGTTTCTGAGATTACAGTGCCCATAGCTGGACTCCCACATTACAGCTCCATTCACTTAGAATGGAAGAACACAGAAGAACAGCTAATTTTGAGAAGCCTCAATAGAAGTAAAATTCACTGTCATGCAGTGCCTCTTACAAATGTGTTTGCTGTTGATGTATTGCACATTTTGTGAAAAAAAGCTTCCAGAACTTGCAGCTCATTGCTTAGATAACAGACTTTTTTTTTTAGACACTTAACTTTGATCTGCTTATGTTCCTTCTAAAGTTACTTGTCCCATATTCCAACCCCCTGCTAGCAAGAGTATCACATTCCCACTCTGCAAGGTTCAGGTATTCAGTCAGCTTTGCATGATAATACACAAACAGATTTGCTTACCAGGTCTGCCAGGTGTGTCATTAAAACTGTTCCCTCATCTCTCTCCTGACTCCTATCATATAAATAGCACTTTTACAGTAAATCATGTTACAAAAATGCTTTTAGCAATACATAATACAAATGTGTTTAAGTATTCCTTTAAACATACCTGTAACATAGACAGATTAGAATTCTTCTCAGCCACTGACAGATTGGGCTCTGTCTGCAAATAACACTCTATTCATAAAGAATATTCATATTTGCGTTACACAGAATTGCAGTCTTCTCACTTGTTATCCCTTATGCATACCACTGACGTCTCTTAATATTTGTGGTACTACTGCTTTTGCCTGCACATGTTTATTGATGTTATGCTTTTTTTTTCCCAACTTAATATAGTCTGCCCTTCATGTTATGCAGTGCCTGCTGTCACTGTTCTGAACAGTGTGCATACTGTTCTTCCTCAATCTCAATACCTGCGACTGTTGCATTTTTATAACCAGATGAATATATACTTCTTACAGCAGGAATCAAGCTTGAAAGGTCATTTAGGCATGGAACATCGAAGGAGCAAATGTGATGACAACACTTAGTAGGATTATACAGAACCATCAACTCATATGTACCACAGGGATGGGCTATGGTTTCAGAAAAAGAAGGTTCATAGGTAGGTACTAGGCTATCAGCCCGAGGGCATTTATAAGCCTAGCCAGAGTGTGTTGGCTTTCGATGCCTCACTGATCAATTAACAGATCCTTTGTCAAGCAGAGCCAATGAAGTGATCCCAGGGGTGTATTTTCTGTTACCCATCCACTCAACAAGGTTTCTATTGAAGAGTGTTAGTGAGGGGCTCTGCCTAATGTAGCCTGGAATTTTGTTCCAAAGCATGGGGTGTCTCTGTGACAGGAATCTATCCCTCCAGAATGTTCTATTTATTGTTGTGGCGAGGTTTAGCTCACTAGAGCGCTTGGCTCGCAGTGATTTGGATTTCTTTAGGTGGAGCATGTCCATCAATTTTGAGTTGGACATGGCTTTGTAAGTCAGGCAGAGGTCACCTCTGAGTAAGTGATATGCCACTGAGTACAGCCAGAGTTTTTTCAGTCGGGCTGCATAGGACATATGTTTGAGGCCAGTAATCCCTTTGGTGAGGCACTTTTGTGGTCTTTCCAGCTGTTGGAAGTGTCTTGTGAGGTACATCCCAAATGAGGCATTGTACTCTATGATGGGTCTGATGAGTGACGAGTAGAGGGCACTATAACCTCTTTATTTCTAGATGCAAACCCTTTAGTAATTAGATGGGGGTTGGGAGGGTGGCCTAATGGTTAAGGTGTTTGCCTTACAAGCACAAGGTGCAGGGTTTGAGTCTCACAAGGGATAATTGGCTAGGCTTAAAATGGCTTGCAAGGGCAGTTAGCTTAGTACTAATCTATGAACCTATGAACCTATGGGCCACATAGAAGGATTTCCTAACTACTTTGGTAATATGATTGTCAAAGGAGAGATTACTATCTACCTGGGTCCCCAGATCTCTTATTACCTCTTCTGTATTAAGGGGGCTGCTACCTATGAGGTAATTCGTGGGTGTTTTGTTTTTCCCAAATGGGATGACTATGCATTTATTGGCATTTAGCTTGAGGCCATGACTTTGACACCAGGTGTCCATCTCAGTAAGGCCCTTTTGGAAGATGTCCGTGTCAGCCGGAGAGTCAGTTATGGCTCCCAGTTTGCAGTCATCGGCGAAATTGGTTAGCCATAGTCATCCTGTGTTGCCTGTACTTCTGAGAAGTACATGCCAAACAGTAGGGGGGTCCCAGGACCGAGCCTTGCAGGACACCACTTGTGACTGGTTTAGAGTCGGACCTGGAGCCCGCTATTGTTACTGTGTGAGTTCTGTCTGTAAGCCAGTTGGCAACTCATCTCGTGACAAAGGGATTTATGTTCAGGCTGGTGAGTTTTTCTGTAATACCTGAGAGGGGAATGGTGTCGAAAGCCTTGGCGTCCCTTTCCCTCGTCTATGGCCTTGGTGACTGTCTCAAAGTTGTCAACCAGGTTTAGTAGGCATGATCTGCCCTTAACAAAGCTGAACTGGGTCAGGTCACGTGTTTGGAGGTTCCCAATGTCTTTGTTAATGAGTTCCATGATGATGTGCTCCACAGCCTTGCAGACCAGGCCAGTCAGGCTTATGGGGTGATAGTTACCAGGGTCTGTTGTGGCTCCTCCTTTGTGGAGTGGAATAACCATTACTATGCGCCATTCTATGGGCAAGTAGCCTGTACAGCGTGTTTAGGTGGGGGGGGGGGGGTTAGTTCGTTCTGTAGTTCGTGCAAGACGCAGCCTGGGACACCATCTGGCCCCAAAGACACTGTGTTTTTGGCTTCTGAAAGGGCTGTTTTCACCTGTGCTTTGTGATTTCTGGGTCACTACACTTTTCCGGTAATGTTGCGAGCCCTTTTGGGGGTGAGAGGGGGGTGAAGTTTGCATTGAATCTATCTGCCAGGATGTTGGCAATATCAGTAGGTTCAGTACATTTTGTGCTATTTTGCACTAGTTCAGTGCATATCTGCGAGTTGCCACTTAGATTCTTAAGATAGCTAAAGAAGGCTTTGTGGTTATCTTTTGAATCCTTGGCTATTTTTCTTTCGAAGCTAGCCTTGGACGATTTTATGAGGGACCTTAGTGTCTTACTGATACTGATCAGGGATGTCTTTCCTTCTTGGGATTTGCTTTTTTTCTGAACTAGTTTCCTCCTTCTGTTGTATAGTTTGTTTATGGCAGGGGTCCACCAGACTGGTTTCCTTCTCTTAGAGGAGTGACTCTTTGTTTTGCTAGGGATGGCACAATCCATGCATCCTTGTAGGTGCTCATAGAGTGCATTTGTAAAGGTTTCTGCATCTTGGGCAGCATTATCCTTTAGCGTGGGGGCTGTGAGAAACTAACCGCCTCTGTCTTAAGTAAGGTGAAGTTTGCTTTAGAAAAGTGTTTTACTGTTGTTTCCTTAGTTGGGGGTGGTGGTGGGGTGTGGACATCCAGAGTGATTAGTTTATGGTCTGATCTAACTAGTGACGGGTTGACCTCCGGTGTGGAATACCTGTCGCCCATGTTGGTGATGACCAGGTCCAATATGTTTTCACCTCTGGTAGGGAAGTTTACCAGCTGATCCAGGGTGTTTGAGTTGATGAATTCCAGGAAGCGCTGGGCCTGGGAGTTTGTACTAGAGTAGTTTTCCCAGTTAATGATAGGGTAATTGAAATTGCCCAATATCAGGGTGTTCGGTAGGACCTTCATGTTTTCCAGTGTCTCCAGAAAGGTGGAGTGGTGGTCCTGGGTCATGCAGGGTGATCTGTAGCAGGCCACAATTTGCACTGCAGATTTGCCCGATGTTAGTTGCACATGGATGATCTCAGAGGTATCATGCTGCCCCACTAACCATGAGGTGTAGGTATCCTTGATGAATATGGATACACCCCCTCCTTTTGTGTTTCGGTCCGTGTTCTGTGGCCGAAACGTGTGGTATGAGTTGTAGCCCAGTAGTGCTGGGGTGCTCTCTGGAGCCTTGAACCAGGTATCAGTTACTGCACAGATGTTGACGTTTGCCATACTGAGGAGTGCTTTGAGTGCATGCATTTATAGGTTCATAGGTTCATACTAGGCTATCTGCCCGAGGGCATTTACAAGCCTAGCCCATAGTTTTGTGGCTTACGCCACCCCTTTAGTATGGGGAACTATACCCATTATTTTGCTGTGCCTCTGTCGAGCAGTGACACTGAGGTAATCCCTGGGGTATATCTGCGATCTCCCATCCATTGGTCAAGATTTCTCTTGAACAAGGCCAGCGAGGTGCTCTGCCTCACATATACCGGGATTTTATTCCACAGCATAGGGAGTCTTTGGGTGATGAATCTATCCCTCCAGCACATCCTATTAATAGCCGTGTCGAGGTTTAAGTCTCCGCCCTTGTGGCTCTGACGGATCTAGATTTTTGAGGTGAAGCATATTCATTAAATCTGGGTTTGACATGGCCTTGTATGTTAGGCAAAGGTCACCTCTGAGCAAGCGGTGTTTACTGAATAGAGCTGGAGTTCTTTCAGTCGGGCAGCATAGGACAGATGTTTGAGACCCTTTATCCTTTTGGTGAGGAACTTTTGTGGCCTCTCCAGCTGCTGCAAGTGTCGGGTCAGATACATTCCGAATGGGGCATTGTACTCAATCATTGGTCTGATGAGTGATGAGTATAGGGAGACTATGACCTCCCTTGATCTAGATGAGAATCCCTTCATGATAAGGTGGGCAGTGTAGAAGGTCTTCCTAACTACTTTAGCTACATGGGTGTCGAATGACAGACTACTATCAACCTGGGTCCCCAGGTCCCTGATAACTTCTTCTGTGCTCAGTGGATTGCCACCTATTTGGTAGCTAGGGGTAACCTTGTTTTTCCCGAAGGGTATGACTATGCATTTTTTGGCATTTAACTTTAGGCCATGGCTCTGGCACCAGTTATCCGTTTCTGTGAGACCCTTCTGAAGGATATCTGTGTCAGATGTGTTTTCTACTATGGTGCCCAGTTTGCAGTCATCTGCAAACTTTGTCAGCCATAACCCTCCTGTGTTTGCTTGTACTTCAGAAAAGTAGATGCCAAACAAGAGTGGGCCCAGGACTGAGCCCTGTGGTACACCACTTGTGACAGGCTTTGAGTCTGACATGGCGCCAGCAACTCTGACCCTGTGGGTTCTGTCACTCAGCCAGTTTGCAACCCATCTTGTGATGTATGGGTTAACATTTAAGCTGATGAGTTTTTCAATGATACCCGAGTGGGGTATTGTATCGAAGGCCTTCGTCAGATCGAGGTAGGCTGTATGGACTGCCTTTCCCTCATCAATGGCTTTGGTGACTGTTTCGAAAAAGTCAACCAAGTTTAGAAGGCATGATCTGCCTTTGACAAAGCCAAACTGGGATGGATCCAAAGTCTGCAAATTCCCTATGTCTTTACTTATGAGGTCCATTATGATCCTCTCCATGGCTTTGCAGATAAGGCTTGTCAAGCTAATGGGCCGGTAATTTCCAGGGTCGGTGGAGGCACCGCCTTTGTGAAGTGGGACCACAGTTGCAGTGCGCCACTGCCTGGGTACGTATCCAGAGGTAAGACTATGATTAAACAGCTGTCCTAGCTGTGGGTTTAATTCCTCGTTGAGTTCGTGGAGCACACAGCCGGGGACACCATCAGGTCCCATGGATGCTGTGTTTTTTGCTTTGGAGAGAGCAGTTCTCACTTGGGCGTTGGAGATGTTTGGGGGGCTGCAATCGCTTGGTATAGATACCTCTCCTTTTGGGGGGGGGGGAGAAGTTTGCACTGAACCTGTCAGCCAGTATGTTGGCTTTTTTTGATTTTGAGATTTAAACTCCTGGCGTTGAGTAGCATAACCCTCAGTTTTTTCTTAATTGTACTGTTTATAGAGGTGGGTTTGACTTTTGAGCCTTGCCTAAAAAAGGCGCTATTGGGGCAGCAAGAGCCTTGTCCAGTATTTGAAAGCCTAGGGTGTGACAGGTGCAAGCAGTCTCTTGCGAAGCAAAGCGGGTTGTCTAGCATGTCGTCTCAGGCTGATAGACACTGGATCCCCTTTGAATGACACCAGAAGCTTAGCCAATTGTTGAAACTGATCACTTTTTCTTTATACTGAGGTATCATTCTTGGTGAGGGCAGGATGCTACTCAAAGTCAGGGTCATATCAGCCTGGGCTAAATGATCAGAGACCTCTTCCATGTCTCTTTTCATGTAGTCCAGGGAGGTACGTCTCAGGTCATTCACACCAACTTGAACAATGACAAAGTCATATATGTACTTGTTCTGGAGTGACCTGAGTGCTTGTGTTATGTGGCATACTCTGGCTGCCGACAGGCAACTAACAGTAACCTTCTGCTTGTCCAGCCTAGTCAGTGGGACGTCAGAGTCACCTATTACTAGTGTGTTAGGTATGTTATTTTGCCTTAAGGGCTGTGATTGTGCGGCACACTGATTTTGTGTTTTATGTGTTGTCTGGTTTGTGACGGGAGGTGCAGGTTGTTTGGGTGTCTGCTCTGGAGGTCTCTGATGCTTTTGCAGTTTTTTATTTAGAGCCACAGAGTATGATTTTGTGTATTTATGTGTATTTATGTGTATTTTTTGCCAGTGCTGGAGGTGTGGTGCAAGTGTTAACCTTCTCCTCTTGACTGTCTGTTCCAGTCTTGGGTGGAGATAGCTTAGCCTCCAGTTTGGCTGCATAACTGCATCTCTCGCATATGTTAGTGTTTTGTGGTAGGAGGAAAGGGATGTCTGTGTACATGAGGCAGTTGTAACATTGCCTCAGGATACCCAGATTCACCAGCTGGACTGGAGAGTACACCTGAAATTGCCCTTTGGTCATGCCTGAATGGTAGGGTGAGCTGCTTAGTCGCTTGGTTGGTGAGGAGTGAATAAAGAGCCTTGCCCTGCTGGGCAATCAAGTGTCAGGGTATATTAGTGTTTGCTATTAGGTCTGAGCAAGTGCTGGGCTGTAGGATGCTTTCTGAGTGCTTAGGTTGAGAGTTAGACTAGTTTCAAGGGAACAACTGTAGAGGAGACTTAGTGGAGCCTGGAATAATTTAACCCTAGTTAACTGGCGCTGGCCAGCAGGCAAAACTGTGCAAACGCAGTTTTTATAGCAGGGAAATGAAAGAGATAGAAATTAGCCCAAAATGGCCAATAAACTACTAACTTCTGGGCTGGAACCACTCCTCCAGGGACAGATAGACTGCTCAAAGCTCCCCTATCTCACAGGTAAACAGAGAAACTTTCTTCTATCCAAGTAAGGTATGGGCAACTCAAACTTGTAACACAGCCCTGAATTCAGCACTAGCCTGAAAACTGGACTATACTAGCTCAGAAAGGTGGGAAACAAGGAATTTTTTTGTTTTTTTGAAAAGATAAGGCAAAAACAGTAAAAAATACACTTAAAACAGCTTTAAATGACTACAAACGATCAGAAAAATGCTATCGCACTTTAGTGTGTAGCCTGCAACAGTTAAATTATTTAAACAAAAAACTACTTTTTAAAAAGTGCAGGCAGTCAAATAAGTACAATATGTGAAAAAAAAGCTTTTAAATCACAATAAACACTGGAAAATCAGTGTTTAGGCAGAAAACAGTTGAGTACAGCAAGAAAGTACAGAAAACTGATACTTAATCACTCCAAAGTGTTTCTTCTAAGTTAGAAGGCTATCAGTTTAAGGCTTTCTAGTGCTTCCCAGTAGGTTAGTTACAGGAAAGATGGGAAACAAGTGCAGATGTGGTCTTTTAAACCAGAAAGTTGAAAGAGATGGACAAATTGTTCAAATGGTCAATAAACTACAATTTCTGGGCCAAGAACCACTCCTCTTGTAGTAGACAGGCTACATAGTGCTTACCACTCCCACTGATAAGCTAGAAGGCTTTCTTCCAACATGGAAAGGCTTGCAGGGCTCAGAAGCATACCAACAGTCCTAGATACAGCAACTCTGTATATGGACTAAACTAGTTATAGGAAAGGTGGGAAACAAGCGCAAGTGTGGCTTTTAAACCAGAAAGTTGAAAGAGATGGAAAAAAACTGCCCAAACGGCCAATAGCTACAATTTCTGGGCCAGGAACCACTCCTCTTGAGGTAGATAGTTTTACCACTCCCACTGATAAGCAAGAAGGCTTCCCCCCAACACACAAAGGATTGGGGGGCTCAGAAGCTTACTAACATTCCTGGATACAGCAACTCTGTAACCAGACTAGGCTAGTTATAGGAAAGGCGGGAAACAGGCACAAGTGCGGCTTTCAAACCAGAAAGTTGAAAGAGATGGAAAAATACTGCTCAAACAGACAATAGCTACAATTTCTGGGCCAGGGACCACTCTTCTTGTGGTAGATAGGCTACCTAACGCTTACCACTCCCACTGATAAGCTACAAGGCTTCCCTCCAACACAGAAAGGCTTGGGAGTTCAGAAGCTTACAAAGAGTCCTGGATACAGCAAATCTGTAACTGGACTAGACTAGCAACAGGAAAGGCAGGAAACAAGCACAAACATAGGCTTTTAAATCAGAAGGTTGAAAGAGATGGAAAAGCTTCCCAAAAGGCCAATAAACTATAATTTTTGGGCCAGAGACCACTCCTCCTGTGGTAGATAGGCTACCTAGTGCTTACCACTCCCATTGATAAGCTAGAGCTTCCCTCCAACACAGAAAGGCTTGGGGGGCTCAGAAGCTTACCAACACTCCTGGATACAGCAAGTCTGTATCTGAACTAGACTAGTTACAGGAAAGGCAGGAAACAAGCTTAGAATTTTTTTTTTTTTGTTTTTTTTTTTAACAGAAAAGCAGCTAAAACAGCACAATTCAAATTGCAGTGCAGGCTAGCACACTTGAGTGTGTAGCATTATTACGGCAAATACAGTTTAAATAAATGTATTTAACAAATGACTAAAAAACAAGTGCAGAAGGCAGTACATTAGAAGGCTACTAAGGTGAAACTTTGGGTGTTAAATAGCTGTATCATCAAAGTGCAGGCAAGCCAGCTAATGTAGAAACTGTCCATGGCATCAACACTACATAAAGGCAAATATTGTAAGAGCTTCTCTAAAGTTAGAAGCCAGAGCAATCATGTAGATAAGATATCTTTCAGTTATCTTAGCATCTGCAAGTGCATAACTTGTGAAGCCAGATGAATAACAATGGCTCTGACTTTCAGTACAGGAAGGGGCAAGCTCAGCTAACAGGTATCATGCTGAGGAGATGATTTCATTATGCAGACATCACAACTCCTCAGTGCAACTTTAACTGACTTATTCAGCAGCACAAGATGAAGGAGGAGGTGTGATGCATATGCATGGGAACCCTAAGTCACAGAAAATTAGTTGGCATTTCCACATGGAATCCTAACAATAGCATCAGATGAGGCTAGAGAAGTATCACAGAGGAAAGCAGTTTTTAAATTGAAGATAGTCATTAATATTCACATGGCACTTGTGTCACAAAACAGTCACATCTAAACATGGACTGGACACCAGAAAGTAGCTAAAAAAAAATTACATCCATATTTGTGCAATCTCTACTACACTGTATTTATTTTATTTATTTTATTTTACATTTGTTTACCGGGCTAGTCTAACTGGATACATGTCCATTTTCAGTAGAGGCCCGGGGAGAAAAGCTCCTAGATACATACAGCTAATTAACTTATTTCTATCTATCAGTAACACAAATATGCAAAAGAAAAAAATACAAAAAAAAAATAAGCATAAACAGCACTAAGTTACAGGATAAAAATAACAATTCTAGCTAAATAATCTGTATAGGATGCAGTTAAGTAACTATAGAGCTAGTCAGGTTTGGAGCAATGACATAGCCAGTGAGATTTGAGATATACTTTCAGATTGTTTTTGAAACTGGAGAGAGAGGGAAGTGTAGAAATATCATTTGGTAGAAGATTCCAGGCTTTCCCTACAGTATTAGAGAAAAGAGAGTCACTGGCCTTGTTGTTTATTTTGGTAGTATGTGCTAAGAGTTTATGTGAGGACCTTAGGGAATCTAGGTTTTTATAGGGAGTGATTAGTGTGGATAGAGCAGGTGTTTTGGATGGTGTGTAAAGGGTTTTGTGAGCTATAGTTAGTTGATGGAATTTAATTAGGTTCTGTAGTTCAAGCCAGCCTAGCTGTTTTAAATTGAGGCAATGATGGGTTCTATAATGGTTTCCTGTGGCAAATCTGGCGATGTTATTATAGGACATTTCTAGTTTGCTGAGATTGTTTTTAGAAAGTTTAGTAAAGATGGGTGAAGCATATAGAAGAGGAGATATTAGATGTGTGTGTGCTATTGTTGTACGAGCAGAGGGTAGGAGAAAAGATTTAATCCGATACAGGGAGCCTAATTTTCTATTAACAGATTTAATAGTATTGTTTATATGTATATCAAAGTTTAGTTTATTGTCGATGGTGACTCCTAGCAGTTTAGTGGTAGGTTCTGGGGATATAATAGTATTGTTGGTGGAAGTGACTGAGAAATCTAATGTGGGGAATTTACTGTTGGGAGAGAAAAGAAGGAGATTAGTCTTTTTGGGGTTTAAGAGAAGGCATCTATGTGTGAACCATTTCTCAACTGTGTTGAAGACTTGTTGGGTAAGGTGTAGGAGGTCTGAAGAGGATGAGGCTGAGCATATAAGTGTGGAATCATCTGCATATTGTATACAAGAGGCTTGAGGGATAGCCAGGTGGAGGTCATTGATGAAAATGGAAAAAAGTAGAGGTCCAAGGATGGAACCTTGGGGGACTCCTAGGTTGACTGGTAGATGGGTAGAGAGAGACTTGTGCCATAGTACGGCCTGCTGTCTTTTGTCAAGGTAGGACTGGAACCACTTAATGGAGGATGTGTCAAGTGATAGGGATTTTATTATGGTGATGAGAATTTGGTGATTCACCATATCAAAAGCTTTAGATAGGTCAATGAATAGGGCAGAAGAGAGTTTGTTTAGACTACGGTGTTTGTTGATAATATCTGTAAAGAAGAGAAGGGCAGTGGAGGTACTGTGTGAAGGTCTAAAACCATGCTGGCAATTAGCTAGAAGATTATTTTGTGTTAAATGTTGAAGTAGTTGTTTATGGATGCATTTTTCCATAATTTTAGCTATAGGTGAGAGGAGGGCAATTGGTCGAAAGTTGGAAAGTTCAGTAGATTGGCCACCTTTGTGGAGGGGGATAATATGGGAGATTTTCCAAATGGAGGGGATATAGCTTTCAGTAATGGTTCTGTTGATTAGGATTGATATAGGGTAGGCAATGGATTTAGCGGCTAGTTGCAGAAATTCTGCAGGTAGTTGGTCTGCTGAGGGAGAGCATGGTTTCAATTTCTGAAGGAGGGTAAGTACATATGATGTAGGGATGGGTTGAAGTTGGAAGGAAGGAGAAGAGTTTGTTTTATTAGTAGGTAAAGTGAAATTATCAGGTGAGAGCTGGCTAGCTAGTGTTTGTATAGTGTTAGTGAAGAATGTGTTAAATTCATTAGCTATATTTATTGAAGTTTTGTGTTCAGTATTTTGAGGGCTAGGAGTGGTAGTTTGCCCTGGGTGGAGTAGTTGGTTGATGCTGGACCAGAACCTCTGTGGTTTGGTTTGATTTGCTTGTTGGGAAAGTAGGTAGTAATTCTTTTTATCCGATATTACAGCTCTTTTAGTTTGATTTCTTAGTTGTCTGAAGGTTTGTTGGTGGATAGGACTTTGAGTCTTTTTCCAAATTCCCCAGTGTTTGTTTCTATCTTTGATTTTTTGTTTGGTTTCTTTAGATAGCCATGGCGCATGTTTGTTTTTTGTTCTAATTTGTCTAGTTGGGGCATGGCGGTCCAGGATGGTAAGAAAGTTGGAGTTAAAGTAAGTAACGGCATCGTCTAAGGATAAATTAATCAGTGGTAACCAGTTACATGCTTTTAGTTCCCTCTGGAATAGTTCCGAGTTAAAGTTCTTTTTGGATCTGATGCTTATTGTGGATGTTGGAGAGGGACAGTTAGTTTTATGTTTGATGATGTAGGTAAGTGAGTGGTCACTTAAATCATCTGGGAGAGTTCCTGAGTCATAAGTATGGGGAGGACGGTTAATAAGAATCCAGTCTAATAGGCTAGATTTTTTGTTGGATCTATTTATTCTGGTAGGGGAGGTGATAGTTTGGGAATACCCATATAGGTTTATGTGGTTAGAAGGGAGGTTACTGCAGAGGGAGGTCCAGTCTATATTTGTATCACCTAGGACGATAGTTTCTTGAGGTAGGTTTTGGGATAGCCAGGAGAGAATATTTTCCATAGTTGCTATATTGTTACCAGGGGGTATGTATAAACAGATGATATAGATAGATTTGGAGTTGTTGATAAGAAGCTTTGTGATAAGAATCTCTGCATTGGAGTCTAGAGATGGTTTGAGGTTATGGGTGGTTAAATTTAGGTAAGGTTTATATAGGATAGCAACTCCTCCACCTTTTTTGGAGGTTCGGTCGAGTCTTAGGATATTATATCCAGGTGGGATGATCTGATTGTCCTTGGTTGTAGGTTTTAACCAAGTTTCAGTTAAGCATAGAATATCAAAGGAGTAGACTTCAGTCAGGGCTTGTAATTGTGTAACTTTATTGTTTATGCTGCGTATATTAAGATGAGCAATAGAGAGAGTTAGATTTTTTAGAAAATATATGGGTAGGAAACATTTTGGAGTTGAGGGGTGAGGAAGGAGAAAGTGAAGGTCCTGGGTTTGGGTGGATGTCGCCATCTATTAGAGAGAGCATTAGGTTTAGAAAGTAAAGGTTATGGATTCTACAGTAATGAAATAGACATTTCCTGGGGTTGAGGTTATTATATTTTGTGTGTTGGGTTCGATGAAATTTCGGAAATATGTATTTAGAAGAGAATGTGATATTAGCATGTGTTAAATTTGGGTGTGGGTTTAGTGAGATAGTTTCTGTTTTGGGATAATTTAGTAATGGGTCAAGTGGGCTTTCAAGAAAGGTGAGTAGATGAGTGAGAATTAGGGGAGGTAGGAATGAAAGTATTAGTACGACTGAGATAAAGGGTGAGATGTTTTGATTCTTCATTGTAGGAGTATTAATTGGTACTATGTAGCTAGAAGCTAAACTGTATTGAGAGGAGGAGGGAGAGAGGACAGTATCAATTATATTTGGGAGGGAATGTGTAGGGTGTAATTAGGGAAATAGATTGCTGAATAGTGTGAAAGGACGAAGTATAAAGAGAAGAGCGTTTATGTAGAGTAAGCTGAAGGGACACGGTAAGTAATAGGATAAGAGTGGTGGAAAGGAAATTAAGTGTTTGGACAGTGATGAGAGAGGAAGGGGTGTGGTGGAGGAGGTGTGGTCTAGGAAGTATAAAGGTAGGACCCCTGGGGGTGGGTGGGAATTGGGGGTAGGGAGGGGGACTGTATCATCTGAGTATCAATTACGCACTTCCTTACTGATGTACCATACAGACTGCTTATGTCGTATCAAAAAAGGAACGTCACCAAATGGAAGGCAGGCATAATGGGTGACACAGCCGCTTGTTAACACCATATTGTGGAATTTATAAACAGCTGTGAATTATACTACAGTACAGTAAACGTAATACTCCTGTCCCTGCATCAGATCACTCAGCAGTATCATTCCGGCTTCCTGATACAGTTTAAAACACTATGTAATCCAAATGGTATGCACAATTAGTGAGAAATTATTCTTCCAGAAATTGAATACACAGACAGATGCATCTGACCTATCAGGAACAAGTTAGAAAAAGTGAAGCCACTGCTGAACAGGCAATTCTGATCAACTGCAATGCACATCTGACAATGTATGAAGCACCACTAGGAACCCCTTTCTTCTGCAATATCAAGGTAGGACCATTAATTCCAGTGCAACAACTCTGCAGCAGGATGTCTAATCACTAATGGCAATCAGCCGAGTACTATTGGTGGTAAATGATATGACCCTAAATCATGCGTCTACTATTCACCTCCAGTTTTCAGTATATATTTTCAAGAAATTGCCTCCTTTTAGAGATTACTACTCTGCATTGTTTTTTCTGGTGGGAACAAAGATAAGAATGTGTTAAATAGAATCTATATAGCAACTAATTGGTTGAATAACTTTAAGATTCTAGCGATAAAACACATACTAGCCCACAAATTACTAATTAATGAACATACCAAACATATAAATAATCTGAAGATCTGGGAACAAATTTTCAACATTATACTGGCTTAATGTGCGGAACCCAGGATAACCCTTGGACATGAGTACTGTAGAGTCAAATCTTAACAGAAATCAAATTATTATAAGATATAAGACCTATTGTCTAGACTCTTCAGATGATCTTTTTTGTTTAAAAATGGAAGCATTCATGTATATAGTGTACATATGTTGTAGGATTGTTGTTAGTAGTATTGTTTGGAATTACCTGTGTATATCCCCGGTCAAATGTTTGTATGAACAAATTGAAAACATAATAAAGAATTATTATTGAAAAAAAAAAAAAAAAAGAAATTCTACTGCTTACCCCTTTTACTTTTCATCCACTAGTAAAAATATAGACTATGTTATGGCTTGAATGCACTCCACAAAGTGTGCATGTGACCCCTACTGGCTGTGTGCCTGCCATGAAGCTCAGCAGCCAAGGGTCAAATACTGGACACCCAGTGTATAGTTGCCCAGCGTTGGTTACCTTGGACAGCTCTGTTGACTGAAAGCTGGACATAAACCAATGAACCTGCCAAATGTGAACTGAGAATTGCTACACAATGCAAGTTCACTGACAGAACACAGCTTGGAAGTGGATTACATGATGGTAAGGAGGAGTCTGGACATCCTATATATTCAGGAAGGGCAGTGCAGCCAATCCAATTTCCTTGGGATATATAGTCTACTACTCAGGAGGAGGTCAGGCTAGAAATTGTGTTGGAATATTGGGGAGAGAAAGTCAGTAGAAGACAGTGAGGGCCATCATCAGAATTAGTGACAGACTCATGGTAATCAGGGCCTCCACTCAAAATTGGCTTGTTCCAAGTTGGACTTTCTCAGTAAACAAATGTTAAATAAATAAAAATAAACAGATCCTCCCTAAAGCAAACAAAGATTAAAACTCCTACTTTGCAGTAATGGCCTTATTGTAGCATATTTTGCATAGTTCCCTAATCTTTTTTTCTTGTTTCCCAGATATACTAGTCTTCCCACTACATGTGATACTCCTCAGCAATTAGCAGTCCATTATCTTCAACAATCGCTCTCTGAATTCCTGTGCCTACTAGCTGTCTTCCATCATATAATTTCCCTCTTGCACAAGATCCTTGGGTAAGGGCTGTAAACAGGATCAGGACACAGACTATACCACTCAGGCCTCTTTACAGAAGCTGTCATTCAACCACTGTACCTTTTACTTTGCCTATATATCCTTGAACCTAATGAATGCTAATTTCTATTTAATTTCACTGTATAGTAGTCAAACAAGATATCTTCTCTACTCCTCATGCAGCGTGCCTCCTCAGATTAGTCACCTGTTTATTTTATGTTTAGATACCCTAGTAATTCTTGAACCAATAAATAGAAGTTATGTTCTTACCATAACGTTCCATGTTAGTTGTCTTCTTCTCGCCTTCTTCTTGCTGGATGGGTTCGGAGCCGACCTCGGCTCCGACTCGGCCACTCTAAAAGCTCGAGAGTTGGTTCCACCGGCTCGAGGCTCCCCTATATCCCACAATGCTAGGTGTGAGTTACCTCAGATCTCGTTTGTAAGCTAGGCACTGCCTATAATAGTAGTAAAATAACTAGTAACAAAGTCCACCTCTATAAACAAGGGAGAAGGGTGACCTACACATCCTGAACCAGGAAATATGCACATCAGAGCATATACCTAAAGTAAAGAGGTGGTAGAAAGAGAGGTCACAATCAAAACTCCTCTAGGTCTGTCCAGGCCAGGGGGAAGGAGGGTGGGAAGAAGAAGAAGAAGACAACTAACATGGAACGTTATGGTAAGAACATAACTTCTATATGTTAAGTTGTCTATCTCGCCTTCATTCTTGCTGGATGGGACCGCGTCCCTAGCACCTTGTCCCGGGTGGCCTAACGGAACAGACTCTTGAGAACAGTGGAACCAAAGTTAGCTCTATGTCTAGAGGCTAAATCCAACTTATAATGAGAAATGAAAGTGTGAGGAGTAGCCCAAGTAGCCGCTGCACAAATGGTGTCAATAGGCAGTCTATCTTGGAAGGCTATAGAAGTAGCCAAGGCTCTGGTAGAATGGGCTTTAGGTTTGCTAGGCAGCTTTTGGTGTCTAATTTCATACACAAGGGAAATCAGGGATGTTAGCCATCTGGATAATGATACCTTTGAAACTGAAAGTCCCTTTCTGCCTTCTGCATAAGAGACGAACAGCTGGTCAGATTTTCTGAATTGTTTTGTTCTATCCAAATAGTACCTTAACTGACGATGAACATCTAGCCAGTGTAATCTTTGTTCAGATCTGTTAGAATATTCTGGAAAAAACACCGGGAGGTCAATGCTTTGATTTAGGTTAGCCGTGGAGGCTATTTTAGGTAAAAAGGACGGGTTGGTTCGTAAGGATACTCTGTCCTTATGGAACAACAGATAAGGAGGTCGACAGCTGAGTGCATGAAGTTCTGAAACTCTTCTAGCTGAAGTAATAGCTACTAGAAAGAGAGTCTTCCATGATAGTAATTTTAAGGAACAGGAGGATGCAGGTTTGAAAGGGGAGAGAATTAAAGAACTGAGAACTAAATTTAGGTCCCAAGGAGGAGGAGGATTTCTTACCGGAGGTCTGAGTAGAAAAACTCCCTTCAAAAGGCTTTGCAAAGCTTGTGGGACATGATGGCAGAATCTGAAATGCCCACATGAAAGTTAGAAATAGCTGCCAATTGAACTTTAAGAGTAGAAGGAGATGAACCTGCATGGAAGAGTTCAGCTAGAAAATCAAGGACCATTTGGATGGAAGCACTGAAAGGATCTATTTCCCTTCCTTGAGCCCAATAGGCGAAACGTTTCCACTTACTCAAATAAATCTTTCGAGTGGAAGATTTATGGGAAGCTATCAAAATATCTCGAACAGAGTGAGATATTTGAGGAAGCCTGGCTAAAGTTGGAATTGGAGGAACCAAGCAGTGAGGTTCAGAGAGGGAAGGGAGCGATGAAACTGACCCGACTGATGGATCAAAAGATCTGGAACTAGGTCCAGATGCCAAGGTCGCTCAACAGAAACTGATGTAGAAAGGGGAACCAAACCTGTCGAGGCCAGTAAGGAGCAATGAGGATCAAGGAGGCCTTCTGAGCGATAGCTTTCTGTATCACTTGAGAGATTAGTGGGAAGGGAGGAAATGCATACAGAAGTCCCCGGGGCCAAACTTGGACTAGAGCGTCTCTGCTGGGTTGGCCTGGTAGCGGGAATAGGGTGAAATAATCTCTGCACTTGCTGTTTTGGGGAGTAGCAAAAAGATCGCAGCAAGGCTGACCCCACTTGAGAAAAATTTCTCTCACTACAGAGTCTTTCAGAGACCACTCGTGAGGCATGAGGATAGCTCTGCTCAACTTGTCCGCAATTTGATTGGACTTCCCGGGGATGTGCGTTGCTATCAGAAACCGCTGAGAAGAAATCGCCCATTGCCACAGTCTGAGTGCTTCTCGACACAGGGGGTAGGACCTGGTTCCGCCTTGTTTGTTGATATACCACACTACAGACATATTGTCCGTCTGGATTGCTATCGTTCCCAAGGGAAGAGAGTCTTGAAGGGCTTGCAACGCTAAAAGCACTGCTCTCATCTCTAGAACATTTATGTGCAAGTGGCATTCGTCTGGTTGCCATGTGCCCTGGACAGTTCTGCCCTGATAATGCCCCCACCCGATCAGGGAGGCGTCCGTTGTCAGAGTAGCAACCGGAGGAAGGAACAAAGGGTCTTCCCAATGAGACCTCAGGGGAAGACATCCACCACAGAAGATGATTTCTGCATGTTTGTGTGATTATAATGGTGTGAGACATTGGAAGTTGCTGGTACGACCATTGCGTGAAGAGCATCCATTGAAGGATTCTCATGTGGAACCTGGCTAATGGAAGCAGAGGTATGGCAGCCGCCATAATCCCCAACACTTTCAGAACTAACCTGGCTTTGATTCTGTTGCTGCTGAAGAGGAGCGAGACCATTTTGTGTATGTCTGTTATTCTCTGATCTGTTAATCTCGCAGACATGTTGATTGTGTCTAGATTTGCGCCTATGAAGGTAATAGTACAAGGTGACAAAACAGACTTTTCGAAATTTATTGAAATGCCTAAATTTCGACAAGTGCGAAAAGTGTAGTCCCTGGCCATTAGAAGAAGATGCTTGGTGGGAGCTGTAAGGAGCCAGTCGTTCAAATATGGAAACACCTGGAATCCTTGTCGTCTCAGGTGAGAAGCTACCACTGCCATGCATTTGGTAAACACCCGGGGGGCAGTGGTGAGACCAAAGGGCAGGGCCCTGAATTGAAAATGACTGGTTCCCAGCCTGAAGCGGAGGAATCTTCTGGAGCGTCTTTTCATTTTTATGTGATAGTACGCATCCTGAAGATCTATAGAGCACATCCAGCTTCCCTTTCCCAAAAGGGGAAGGATGGACTGCAGCGTGACCATCCGAAATCTTGTTTTCTTGACTGACTTGTTCAAGATACTGAGATCCAAGATTGGTCTCCAGTCCCCTGTTTTCTTTGTAACTAAAAAGAACCTGGAGTAGATTCCGGATCCTTGCTGGTCTGCTGGAACTGGCTGAATTGCTCTTTTTGCAAGCAGCTTTGAAATTTCCAAAGCTGCAAGATCCCTTTGAGCGGGTGGAACATCTGGAAGGGATTTTTTTGATTGGTTTGGAATGCGAAAGAAGGGAATGGAATAACCCTCGGAAATGATGGACTGTACCCATTTGTCTTGAGTCAGGGATAGCCAGGCTTTTGGGTACAGTGACAATCTTCCCCGACTGCCTCGAAGGAAGGCAGCCGGGCAACACCTCAGGGATGCTGAAAGGGCTTATCAGAGAAGACTTCACAATTGCCGTGGTTCTGCGGACCCCCTGCCTCTAGGGCGGCGTCTACCATTGTTGTTCCCCCTCTGCCTCTGGCGGGAACCGACTTTGTCGTCAGGCGAAGTCCCTTGAGATTGTTTACGGAACCACATTTTCCCACTTTTCTGGCCTTTGGGGTAAGGCCTAGAAGGAGTAGAAAACGGACTCCAACGGCAGAAAGAGTCTTGCCATCTGTCTCGCACCTAGTCAAGGTTTCTTTCACTTGAGGACCAAAAAGAGATGATCCATCAAGCGGGAATTAGTGAAAGACATTTTAAAGGGGTCCATAAAGTTGCATAACCGCATCCAGGCGTGCCTGCGTAAGGCCACACCTGTCCCTGCGGCCCTGCTCGCTCCATCAGCCGCATAAGAAAGGAGGCGCATGGAGGAGTTAGCTATGGAGTTCAGGGTAGCCAGCTGAGTGTTCATCTTGTCCTGAAAACCCGCAGCTGTAGGATCCTTCAACATATCACTCGCTTCCTTGATCAAGTCCCTTTGAAGACGAGTAAAATGGCATAGGTAGTTCAGCGAACGCATTGCAAAGGTCGCTGATGAGAACGTCCGCTTCCCGTACCTGTCCATAGACCTGGATTCCTTGTTAGGTGGATGGACAGGCACCGAAGGATCAGCTAGTTCCTTCTTGGTGGCAGCAGCTACCACCATAGCATCCACAGAAACACCTTTTGTGAGGAATTGCTTGTCAGTTGGTGCTGTTATAACTTTGGAGGGTCTCCTGGGGGTAGGGTCCACTGAATCAGGAGCCGTCCAGGCCTTCTTTGCAACCACCTGCATGAGGGGATCAAAGGGGGGGGGGACACCCAGGAGGTGGAAGGACGAGAGCCAAACGCCTCAAGGTAGACAGATTCATCCTCCGAAGGGTTAAGGGCTGGCCAATTTCCCCTCTGTTTCAGGATCTCTAGAATGTTTGCGAAAGAGACATCTTCAGAAGGGGAACGTGGGGAACCCTCGGAATCCTCTAAATCTGTGTCAGAGGTGACAGACTCAGGTGAGTCTAAGTGCTTCCTCTTACACTTTCTCTTCCTAGGGGGCTCCCCTGCCAATTCAGGAGAGGCCTCGGAAGAGGATGAGATCCCCACAGGGGATTCTTGAGGAGCTTGCTCTCTGCGGTCTGGGATGAGGGAGTGAGTCGACATAACCAAAGGCACCGAAGTGGGAGGGGCGGATGGAGCCGACTGTGGAGTCGAACAAGGTTCCAACACACTCCGCATGACCTCGAATGCACCCGTCAGGCAGAGCCAGAGGTCCCCGCTCCGAGAAGCTGAGAACCTCCCTCGGCACCGATAGAGATGGCTCAGAGGCCGATGTCGGAGCCGAACTCACCAGCGCCGAAGCACCGAGAGGGAGAGGGGGGTCGGATAAGGGTCCGATGCCACTCACCCCCTTGGAGCCGATGAGGGAAGCCCGGCGCCGAGATTCTTCAAAGGAAGAAATCGGAGCCGACGACGGAGCCGAAGACAAATGTATCGGCTCTGACGCTACCACAGTCTCGGTTCCGAGATGCCCCGGCTCCGAGCTCAAAGGAGTCGGAGGAGGAATATTAATTGGAACAAGCTGAGGCATCGACTGATGAGTCGGACTCTGGAGCATTTGGGCCAGTGCCTCGGACTTCAAAAGTCTACTCACTACCCTCTGGAGGTCGTGATCTGATAGCCTCGATGACCTGGAGGAGTGAGATCTATGGCTCCGTTCAGACAGCAGGGGAGACGCTGGAGCCGAATGAACGGAGCCAAGGGACGGTGACCTCGATCTCTTTCTAGATGTCGGCTCCGATGGTATGATCGGAGCCGACCCATGACTCTAATGCCTCGGCTCCGGCCGGAGCCGAGGAAACCACTGAAACAGCAGTCACAGACTCATCGGCTCCAGCCGGAGCCGATGAAGCAGTAGGCTTCAAAGCCTTAGGCCTCGACTCTGAAGCTGGAGCCGAGGTCCTAGAAGCCTTAGAAGGTTTCCCAGAAGACACAGGAAGGGAACCTTCAGGCTTAATTAAACCCCTCAAAATGAGTTTATTTTTTCTCTCCTGCAGGACTCTAGGGCTGAAGCCATGGCATACAGCACAAGAGTCCTGCAGGTGTAAAGGTCCCAGGCAGTACACACAAGAAGTGTGACTGTCTGTCAGAGACATTTTCTGACAGCACGAGTCACACTTCTTGAAGCCCGAGACCTTTGTATCCTTGGACATACTCAAGGAACCTGAAGTGTAATCACACACAAAACACACACACACAGATTACACTGATAGGATTAAAAAGGAATTATTTAAAACTAAAGGTAAGTTAATAAAATCCCCTAAGTAACACATACACACTTCTATCGAAAGGGAAGGAAGGGCCCGAAGGCCTTAGGGAAGAACTAAGTGTTCTTTATAAAAGGAGGGGGCTGGAAAGATAGTAAGGGATAAACAAGTCCACTACACTAAGTGGGAAGAATTTTACACTAACTAGCCTAAGTTTAAAGAATTTTAAACTAGTTTAAACTTTCACTAACCTGGAGCCGGTAGAAAACACACCTCGATCGCTGTAGCGGCAAACGAGATCTGAGGTAACTCACGCCTAGCATTGTGGGATATAGGGGAGCCTCGAGCCGGTGGAACCAACTCTCGAGCTTTTAGAGTGGCCGAGTCGGAGCCGAGGTCGGCTCCGAACCCATCCAGCAAGAATGAAGGCGAGATAGACAACTTAACATCTTCTGGTTAATTCAGTCTCTTCTTAATTTGCAGAGTAACCCATTAAAACCTTGTTTTCTCCCACTCAATAAGTATCTGCTTAATTTCTCCCATACCAACTTGTGTTCAGGTATTTCCCATATCAACAAGAAGGCATACTTTTTTCCCACTCCTTGGTTATCTACTAACAACACCTCTAATTTGTTTCCCTATAGTCAGGAGCAAAGTTTCAGCTCAGGGTTCCTCACAGCACACCTACCCAGTATTTTTCATTTCCAGCTCTAAGTACATCTACAATAACCTGGTATCAGGGAAGATGTGTAATGTAAAATGATCCAGCCTGCAAATACAGCTGGACCACTTTACACTTCCTCTCTGGTACACTATTTTGATATTATTCCCTATTGGTTACAGCATATGCTACCTTTAGGTGTATTTGAAGATTATATCTATCTATCTGACTTTGTCGAAATGGCATATTATCGAATTTCACTTTGTCGACACTCAAAATATTGAACTTCCACTTCATCGAAGCAGCGGAAAAACAAAGATCATCCTAGGGTAAGTAATCTGCTGTGCGAGATGGTGAACTTTGCCATTTTGCCCAACTGCAGTGCGATCTCAGAGTTGGTAGATTTAGTTAGGAGTTGGGGGGGGTGAGGTGGGGGGGCATACCCCCCACCTGGGTGGTTTAGGGTTAGGGATGGTGCAGTTTTTGTTTGTTTTCTTTTTGGGTAAGTGCTTACCTACCCTGGGAAGATCTTCGTAGCTTCACTACTTTGATGAAGTGGGTGTAAGATATTTTGAATGCTGACAAAGTGAGATTCAATGATATATGATTTCAATCACGTGAGGTAAATCCATATATATCTACCCACATATATGTATAAATATATCCACATATACATATATCTCTATATATCTAGATATATATCTAGATATATATATATATCTAGATATATATATATATATATATATATATATATATATATAGATATACATATACAGACACACACATACAGATACATACATACATACACATACAAAAAGGATTTAGGTAGAATATCGATTTTTTGTAAACTAAAATGAAACAAAACAACCAAAATATAAGTTTTTGCATGGCAGGCAAAATCCCCTACACCCTTAACACTGCAGATGGGAAAACTGTTAATTCCCCAATCCCCACTGTACAAGGATCTCAAAGTGGTCAGAAAATCAAACATGTCTTGACCATGTGAAGTTGTAATTTCTGAAAACTGGATAATGTAACTTAATTTCATATATATATATATATATATATATATATATATATAGAGAGAGAGAGAGAGAGAGATACACACACACATCTTTACCTGTATCTATCTAAATATATGATATACACACACATATGCATGACTACATATTTACACAAAGTTAGTCTCATCATACAGTAAGCAAATAACGACTGTGTAGTAAAACTTAGATGTAGTACTGCAGATAAAATAAACCATTTCCCAAACATATAGTGTTTGTGGATTAAATATATTTAGTTGTTGAGGTAGTAGGGTTTGCTCACTCACAGGGGAGGTTGCAGGCACACAGTGGGGGCTTGCATTCCTTGTAGAAAAACACTGTCTTTCTCTCAGATTGCCAGCACTGCACCATATTAATGTAGTAATTCTGTTGATCATGTTCTTTATGGTACTGGCATTTCAATAAAGTACTATTCCATATAACAGAATGTATATACAAGGCTAGCCACCCAGTGGTGTAAGCATTGCCTCTAGGTGACTGTTAATGTTGATGTGACACCCCAGCCCCATTTGCGAAACTTGTTCCCCTCTACTCATCACTCATTAGACCCGTTGTAGAGTACAACGTCCCTTTTGGTATATACCTCACAAGACATCTACAACAACTGGAAAGGCCACGGAAATACCTCACAAAGAGGATTACTGGCCTCAAACAGATGCCCTACGCAGACTGACTCAAAAAACTCCAGCTTTACTCCATCACATATCGCCTACTCAGAGGCGATCTCTGCCTAAAGCTATGTCAAACCCAGAGTTGTTGGACATGTTCCACTTAAAGAAATCCCAATCCCTCTGAGCTACACGCTCTAGGGATCTAAACCTTGTCACCACAATAAACAGAACATGCTGGAGGGATAGATTCCTGTCCCAGAGACTTCCCATACCCTGGAACAGACTACCTATCTATTTCAAACAGAGCTCCTTATTAGCACTCTTCAAGAAAAATCTTGATGATTGGATGGGTACTAGGAAAGTCACCCCGGGGATCACTTCTGTGGTTCTGCTTAACAGGGGCACAGGAAAGTAATTTTATTGGGTGGTGAAAGCCAGGGTACCTTTTTGGCAAGTTTTGTATAGGCCCCTAGGGCCAATAGCCTAGTGCCAACCTATGAAACTGGGAAAAATGGATTGAGGATAGATGGCAATATAATAGAGACAACTCTCTCTCTCTTTATATATATATAGATATATATATATATATATATATATATATATATATATATATGTACACACACACATAATATGGAGAGAGAGAGATAAATAAATCTCTCTCTCTATATACATACATATATATATATATATATATATATATATATATATATATATATATAAAGCAGTCTATATACATATTTTTAGGCCTTTAATGCCTTATTACCTTTTGGTATCAAGAATAATCCCCTCCCGTCATCAGTCAGAATTCAGAATGTTTTCATGTCATACCAAAACTAAACTCAAAAGCATGTGCTGCAGGAGTTTTCTACCAGTGACAGCAAGTTTCAAAACCCAGAATTTATGTGTGTAAAAAATAAATGGAGTCACAAGTAACAAGCACAGGCACAGAATCAGGTCGACATGATAGAATATCATAACATAATAATAATGATAATAACAACACTAATAAAGACCAAAGTAACAAACTTCAGATTTGCTTAGCACAAACACACTGTTCAGGCCTACAGTGTTTTCTCACCAGAGAATCAAGGGTCTAAATCGCATGAAAGGTACTTATCACTGCATAGCCCTATCCCTATTATTGTGTCAAAACAAGTTACTGAGGGGTGACTCTGCCTTACATACAAAGCCTCAGCAGATCCTATCCTCTCAGACGCACTGCACATTTGTGAGCCCAGTGGTGACAAACACATACTCAAGGGATCATAACCTCCTCTGCAACATACACACAAAGTGTTGGAGGTACAGAGATCTGCACTTCTTTGAAACTGTCTTCCTCTCCTAGTAAAAAGATACTTCTCTTTGAATGGATGGGGAATGGCAAATTCAAACTTTCTGGCCTGCCTGAATACAGACACCCAGTTAAGCAGGTCAAAACACACACACACACACACACACACACAGACAGACAGACAGACAGACACACACAAACACACACACACACCCGAACACACACACATGGATATGAGTATTGTGTTGATCACAGATCTGCTCTGTTCATAAACTGCAAACCTACCCTGAAAAGAGCAAATGGGGATACTTGGGATTAACATGGCTAGGCTTGTAAAGGCTGTAGGGCCGCTAGCCTAGTAACCTCCTATGAGCCTATGATGTAGTATGTGTTGGAGGTACTATTTTATACCCAGAAGATAACATTATCTAAAAATGTCCAGATATTTACTTGTCTTTTTTTGGAGGGGGTCCCTTACATCTAAAATGTGTGGTTTGTTCCAGTCATTGGGGAGTAAGGTCAATAAATAATGATAAACAGTTGAGTTTCATTTTTTTTCCTTCAGAAAACACATAGAACTTTTATTGTTTTTCAATACAGAAAACTTAACACAATTGCAGAATAAGAATGTCATTCAGTTACAAGTTAGCAGGTGAATACAATATATATACAAAATATTCAATAATGCTGCGAGGGGTTATACCCCTGATTTGCCAAAAATTATATGTGTAGAAGTATGCAGGTCAACATTACAACAAGGCTCAAACTAATTAACATTGATATAGCATCTGAAAAAGCAAACAAAGTTAGGGAAATTAAATGAAAACTGAGTCACACAACAAATGATCAGAAGAAAAGGAGAGGAGAGAAGTCAAGGACAACAGTGTAGTAGCGACCTTAACATCAGACTTCTCCAAGTTAAGAAGGATGTTAATTATCATATAATAGTTCAAATAAGGAATTCCAGAATTTCTGAAAGTAAATGCATTTCTGAGGACTAATTAATAACAGTTTTTGTGAAGTAATATATTTAATTGCCATGTTCCTGAAACCATCCCAAGACAGTTTAGTACGATCTAACCAGTTTTAGTGATGTAGAGTTTAACAAGTAAACAAAGAGTGATTAAAATGTGTAGTTTTAGTTTTGCGATACTAATAATATGTAGCACTGCCATTTCCCAAGAAAGAGTTGATTTGTAATATCCCATTTTATCAAGTCTCACCTTAAGAGAACACAAAATACTATGTGAGTATCTACAAAACCAAATTATGTGTAGGATATCTGCTTTGGGGTAAGAACAGCATTGACAAGCCATTGAGACATTCAGATTAAATTTATTTAGGTGGACAGGTGTGAAGGACAGGTTATTGGTAATCATATATTGAGTATAAATAAGTTTTTTAAAGGGGGAGAACGAAAGAGTGGAATTAATGGCGGATAATTTCTGATCCTTAGAAATACACAGACCATGCTGATTCCAACAGTTCGCAAATACTAATTTATCTTGGTGCAACATTGTACTAATTAGTTTATAGGCAAGGGATACCATGCTCTTATTGCTGTCTAAAATTTCCATTAATTTAGAGACCTGATTGAGAGCTGGACCATCTATGTTAAAATCAAAAGGGAGAGTGGCAATAAGTTCCCTTATTTGTCGCAGGATTATGGTATATTTTTAGATAAATTTAGGGCTTCCAGTAGATTTGTGAGTGATGAATCTCTGTATTTGTGAATATCCCATATTGTGTAATCTTGGATTACTGGGTAGTCTTTAAGGTTGATCATTTTCCTATTTAGTTGAAGATTAGGATTTAGATGTATAGGTTGGAGTACCAAAAGGGCTTTCTCCAGATTGCAAACCACAAAAAGATTTGATTTTTTTTCTTTTAATATATGATGTATCTTTACATTTTTAAGGACATTTGGGTCTATGAAGGGGAGAGCTTTGGGGTTAAAGTCATTCTATAAGACATGGTTAAACCACATTCTTATCCATGGGGGGTCCGTATTTGATTGCTGGGCATGAAATCAGCAATTTTAATTAATCTGCTAGCGTGTAAAACTCTATAATACAGTTGTATACCTGGCAAACTAAAACCTCTTTTATCTTTAGGGAGGGTAAGTTTTTGATAAGAAATCCTGACTGACTTAGGATACCAGATAAATTTAGAAAAAGCTTTATGGATTTTAGAGAAAAATATATTTGGGATGAAGGATAGAGATGCATGAAAGTGACATAGAATTTTTGGGAGAATGTTCATCTTAATAATGGAGGTTTTGGATAGCATAGGGAGTTTCAACTGTTGCCATCTATTCATGTCTTGTAATATTATTGTCCATAGTTTCGTTAGGTTGGAGTGTAGCATAGGAGGCGAAGAGTGGTCATAACAAACCCCTAAATATTTGTAGGAGTATACCAAATGAAAGGGAGAGTCTGGGAAGAGGTATTCTCTATGAGCTTCTGGATTAATCGGGAAAATGCAGGATTTATCTCGATTAATTTTATAATCTGATATGTGTGCAAAAGTACTCAATGTGGTGATTAATTTTTTGGTGTTTGACAATGGATGTTCAAAATATAGATTCAGATCGTCTGCAAATGCGGTCAGACTGATTTTGGTATCTAGAATTTTGGGAATTGAGTGATGTGTTTTTTGTATTAGGGATAAGAAGAATGGTTCAAATAAGGAATTCCAGAATTTCTGAAAGTAAGGGCACATCCTTGCCTAGTTCCATTTGAGATTTTTATTGGTTGCGACAGTTTTTTGTTGACAAGTATAGGAGCTGTTATATAAATATTTGATAATATTAATGTAATCAGTGGGTATATAAAGTGGTACAGCACTGTGAACAGGAAGTTCCAGTTAACTCTATCAAATGCTTTCGATGCATCCAGAATCATAGCATATCTAGGATTTATGTCCTTCTTGGTAAGATTGATCATAGTTTCCATTGTTATCCCAGGTGTGTCGGTTAGACATGAATCCTGATTTTGAATCCTGCTTGTTCTTCAGCGATAAGAAAGAAGATCACCTTTTTTAAGCCTTTCAGCTAATACAGATGATAAAATGTTTATATCAATGTTCATAAGTGAAATTAGCCTATGGTTGTTAGGATTCGATTTGTCTAAGTTATGTCTGGGAATTAGGATGGTTTTGGAGTGATTGATATAAAGGTCTAATATTCCATTAAAGTAAATACTATTGAATAGTTTAAGTAAAATGGCAGCAAGGGTTTCTAAAGGTTTTATAGAAATCAGGGGAATAACCGTCTGGGCCTGGAGCTTTCCCTGGCTTAAGATTACTAATGGCTTTTATTATTTCTATTTGACTCAATGGGGCAGATAGTATTCTTTTCTGATCTTAATTTAACTTTGGGAATATGATGTTATTAAGGTAGTCAATTATTTCTGAAGTTGAAATTTGGTGTTCACAGCTAGCGTAAATTCCTGAATATATTTGGTAAAATAAGTTTATGATTTGGTTGTCCGATTTGTAAAGCGTACCTTGGTAATTAATCAGAGCTATCCTCGTCGAGGACTGTTTGCTGTTAATTAGTCTAGCTAGTGCTTTAGAGCGAGATCTGTATTAGAGTGTTGATAGTACAATTTCTTACAACTTGATTTTTTGTTGTCTGCATCACTTTATATACCAAGATCCCCAAGAACTATGAGCTTGTAGCATATGGATAAAACAAGAAAAATGTGACAAATCATAGAATTAATATTACATGAAACTAAATAAATTGTCAACCATTAAAAAAACATTCTCAGGACAGTAGGCACTGTGCATCCCTATGCATCCACGTCTCTAAAACATACCAACTTAGAGACTGCACAACCTTGGTGGTAAGAAGATTAACCCCACAATTCTGGGATCATAGTCTTTTGCTGATGGCACATAAGAAACTACTGAAATTAGCCTGATGACAACCAAGGGCCCATTAGAAACTGTTGGAAGGCCTTGAACACAACTCGGTGAGGAGAGTAGGAGGTCTAGTTTACTAATACCAGTACTGCAGCCTGACTACCAACTAACAGTTGTAGCAGTAACCATTTAAAGCTGTATCACTAAATGTACTGGTTTTGGCAAGTAGCCTGAAGGATTGATTAGATTATTTATTCATGCTTCTGACCTGTTATCAAAAAAGCTTTGCTTATGATGTGAGATACACAATAGGCTTCTAAGACAGCCAACAGTGTAGGATTATGCTGACTGATCTATGCTTCAGAGTTAGTCCACTTACTACTGATGTTATCAATATTAAAAGAGGCAATGGCCAGGATTTCATGGGACCACATCTGGGCAAGTCAGTTAAATTGAGGTCTTCACTTAATTAGACTCTTCGCACTGCAGTATTTTTAGAAATGTTAAGTATGAATTATATTTCTTAGCAGATATTGTGATGGGTGTTTTTAAGTAGGATTTTTTTTCTTGTAGTGTGTCCTTAATGAAGAAAAGACTGGGTAATTTATAAATGACTTCCACTAGGCCTGTATTAATGTACAACATTGGTCTGGCTCCCTAATGAACATGTCACATTTTTTGTTACTGATCCTCAAACATGATCACAAAACATTGTAAACATCTAACCGTAAACAGTAACATTTGGTAAAAGGAAGTGTTTCTAGCCCCCTCATACCCCCAATACTTACATGTACCAGTCCTAAGATCACAGCATCTCAGGAAATGGAGAAATCCTAGGCATAGCACAATCTCAATCTTTAAGTGCACAAACCGGTTTTCCCATACTGATGACTGCAACTGCACAGAAGACTGTCAATCTCTGTTGTATACAGTGTGTACCAAAGAAGCATGATACCCAATTATTTTATTTTCTCATTAAGCCTTGTGTTTTTTTATTTGCTTACTATCAAGCAGACCAGCAGAAGATATCTAAGGAGTATAGTATACGCAGTAGTAGTAATGGTAAAAAAAGGGATGCTAGATAGCTATGTTAAAGTCTTTTTCTTTTGTGTACCTGTAGTAATATCTGAAAATTTTTTCTGGTACAGGAACTTTGTGAATTTGTGTTGCAAAAGCAATGGTACCAATGTTTCACTGGCTGCTTAAATGCTAAGTGTGTTTAAGTTAATGTGCATTTGAAACAGGGTGGGGAGAAAAGCAGGCGAGCCAGTGGTGAGAAGAATGAGTCATCAGCTTGCACATGCTCATCAACTGAAACAAGCTGCTCTCATGCACATAATGTTTTGCTGAACATTAGAACTGGAAAGTACATTTGTGTAAGTAAACTTACCGTAACAGTAAATGTTTGAATGATCAGTACTGCAGTAGCCTTAGCTATATGGGTTATACACTGCTATAGATATAACAGACAGCTTCCAATGCTTCGGGGAACCTTCTACATGTTCAAACCATTAGGCAGCTCTGCTCAAGGTTTGAGCACCAACCATTCACAACTTTCATGCCAGTTGAGAGAAGAATATTTAACACATTAATGAGTAAAAAAATATATATACACACCCTGGCCCTAGAAAAGCCTGATCTAGACCTAGAGAAGAAATTAAGCTTGTAGTTCATTGATTCATAGGTTGGTACTAGGCCATCGGCCCTAAGGCCTATACAAGCCTAGCCATAACAATTCCCTGGATACTTTTTCCCACAATATTTACTTCCCTGGACCCCTGTCTAGCAGGGCGACTGACGTGATCCCCGAGGTGAATTTACTATCTCCCATCCAGCTGTCAAGGTTCCTTTTGAAGAGCGCCAAGGAGGCGTTCTGCCTGACATATATGGGCAGTCTATTCCTGAGTATGGGGAGTCTCTGGGTCAGGAACCTATCCCTCCAGCATGTTTTGTTCATTGTGATGACAAGGTTTAGATCCCTGGAGCGTGTGGCTCTGAGGGATTGGGATTTCTTTAAGTGGAGCATGTCCAACAGCTCAGGGTTTGACATGGCCTTGTATGTTAAGCAGAGATCACCTCTGAGTAGACAATATGCCACAGAGTATAGCTGGATTTTTTTTTTTAGATGGACAGCATAGGGCATCTGCTTTAGGCCTGTGATTCTTTTAGTGAGGTATTTCTGTGGCCTTTCCAGCTGTTGCGGATGTCTTGTGAGGTACATACCAAACGGGGCGTTGTACTCTATAATGGGTCTAATGAGGGATGAGTACAGTGGGACAATGACCTCCTTTTTTCTGGATGAAAAGCCCTTAGTGATGAAGTGTGCCACATAGAAGGATTTCCTGACTGTTGTGGCAATGTGGTTATAGAAGGTGAGACCACTGTCCACCTGTGTCCCTAAGTCTCTCATCACACTTTCGGTGTTTAGTGTACTGCCACCTATGTGGTAATTCATGGGTACATGTTTTTTCCCAAAGAGGATAAATATACATTTCTTGGCATTAAGCTTGAGCCCATGGCTCTGGCACCAAGCATCTGTTTCTGTAAGGCCCTTTTGTAGAATATCAAAATCATTTGGGGATTCAATAATGTTTCCCAGTTTGCAGTCATCTGTGAACTTTGTTAGCCAGAGTCCCTTAGTGTTGGCCTGTACTTCAGAGAAGTAAATGCTAAACAAGAGCGGTCCCAGGACTGAACCCTGAGGTACTCCACTTGTCACCTGTCTGGAGCTGGATTTGGAGTTGGCTACTTTTACAGTCTGGGTTCTGTCAGTAAGCCAGTTGGAAACCCATTGTGTGACGTAGGGATTTATGTCCACCTTAGTAAGTTTATCTATGATTCCAGAGTGTGGGATGGTGTCAAAGGTGTTGGCGAGGTCCAAATAGGCTGTGTGGACCTCCTTACCCACATCCACAGCTCTGGAGACTGATTCGAAGAAGTCACTCAGGTTCAGGAGACGAGATCGGCCCTTCAGAAACCCAAACTGGGTGGGGTCCAGTGTTTGAAGGTTGCTAATGTCTTTGTTTATAAGTTCCATGATAATGCTTTCCATGCCCTTGTAGATCAGGCTCGTCAGACTGATGGGACGGTAGCTCCCAGGATCCAAGGTGGATCCCCCCTTTGTGGAGTGGGATAACTGTAGCTGTGTGCCACTCAGTGGGCACGAAGCCTGAGGTGAGGCTATGATTAAACATGACACTTAGGTAAGATGCCAGTTCATTTTGTAGTTCATGTAGTACACAGCCCGGGATGTCATCTGGTCCCATGGATCCTGTATTCTGTGTGTAAGCTGTGGAGAGTGCGGTTTCTACCTGTGTAGCCATGATTACCAGAACCTGGCAATCTTTTGGCACTGAGATGGGCCCTTCAGGGGGTGAAAGAGGGGTGAAGTTAGCACTAAATCGATCTGCCAGGATATTGGCAATATCCCTGGGATCAGTGTATGTAATGCCATTCTGTTGTAGCTCAGGGCAGATCTGAGCATTGCCATTTAGATTCTTGACATAACTATAGAATGCCTTGTGGTTGTCTTTGGAATCTTTACCAATTTTATTTTTGTAACTTGCTTTGGAGGATTTTATGAGGGATCTCAGCTTCTTACTGATGCTGGTAAGGGAGTTTTTTGCATCCTGGGATTTTCCTCTTTTTCTGCAACAGTTTCTTCCTTCTGTTGTATAGTTTGTTTATGACAGGGGACCACCAGATTGGCTTTCTTTTTTTGGAGGAGAGAGTCTTGGTTCTATTTGGGATGGCACGATTCATGCACAAGTAGATGTGCTCATACAGTGCCTTAGTGTAGGATTCAGCAGTCGAACTTTCAGCTCCCGTCTGCATGGGTGTCATGAAGTTTGTCACTTCTGACTTAAGTAGCAAGAAGTTGGCTTTGGAGGAGCTTTTTACAGAGGTTTCCTTACTGGGGGGGTGGGATGCGGATGTCAAGGGTGATCAGCTTATGGTCAGACCTGACCAATGAGAGGGTGACCACTGGTGTGGAGCATCTATCTCCCATGTTGGTAATGACCAGGTCTAGGATACTGGAGCCCCTGGTGGGACAATGGATTAGTTGATCCAGGGCACTGCAATTTATGGATTCCAAGAACCGTTGGGAAAAGGTGTTGGTACCAGAGTGGCTTTCCCAGCTAATGACAGGGCAGTTGAAATCAGCCAGTATTAGGGTGCTTGGTTGTATCTTAATATTTTTTAGTACGTTTAGAAAGATGTAGTGAGAATCTTGGGGCATGGTGGGGGATGTGTAGCAAGCTACAATTTGGACTGTAGTCTTACCTAGTGTTAGTTGCACCTGGAGAATTTCAGATGCATTGTGTTGGGCAGCTAGACTGGTGGTGTGAATATCCTTGGTGAATATTGACACTCCTCCACCTTTAGTGTTTCGGTCCTGGTTTGGTGGCCGAAAAGTGTGCTAAGAGTTGTAGCCTGGTATTGCAGGGGTGCTCTATGGAGCCTTGAACCAGGTCTCAGTTACTGCACAGATATCGATGTTCTCCATTTTTAGGAGTGCCTCGAGAGAGTGCATTTTGAGTTTAGACTTCTAGCATTGAGTAGCATTACCTTCAGATTTTGCATGCTTGTTATCTGTTACGGTGGTGGTTTTGTCCTTTGAACCTTGCCTAAAAAAGGCACTATAGTGCTTTGTAAAAGTATTTACAGTGGACAGAGTTGCTGCTTCTGCAATACTTCTAGAATCTAACCCTTTCCAAAAAGCCAAGGCCCTGGTAGTGAGAGAGCCTTGACCCTGCCTGGAAAAGTTTTGTTATGGTGAGCATAACAAAAGGTACTAGCCTGAGACAACCATTGGGAAATATTTATTTATTTATTTATTTTACATTTGTTAACCGGGAAATTCCGACTGGACCAGGTCCATTTTCAGTGGAGGCCCGGGGAGAAAAGCTCCAACATCAAGTTAAACAAATACAGTACATCCAGCATAATACACAAAACAGGTTACATCATGTATGCTGAGCATAGTAATATAACAAGAATTAATAAAAACACTCCAGGTAAAAGATATATAACATGGGTAAAAAGACAATGTCAGTCATACTTTGGTAAGAAAAGAAAATATATCAAGTAAGATTCTACAGTTAAAAGTACCCTTTCAGATGACCAAGCCTACAGGGGATCAGAGCTCCAGCATGTGATCAGAGAGGAATTTGGGGAGTTAATAGTAGTATGGGTAGGGTTATGTGATACAAGGGCATAACCATGTACTAAGAATGTGCGATTTGAGGGAGTTTTTGAATATGGATGTGGAGGGGGCAGTGGACACAGGGGAAGAGAGTTCCAATTTCTGGCAACGGTGTCGGAGTAGAGCGCTTTCCCTGCATTATTGTTAGCCTTGATGATGGAGAGGAGAGATTTTTCACTGGATCTTAGGTATCGGTTTGTAGTATAGATAGTAAGTAGGTTGGATAATGAGGGTTTTTTTTCAGGATATTTGAGAATATTGTAGGCTGTGCCCAGCTGGTGATAGTTAAGTAGCTGTGGTAGCTCAAGCCATTTTAGTTCTTTTAGTGCAGCACAGTGATGTGTTCTATAGGTTGAGTTAGTAGCAAACTTGGCTATTTTATTGTAGCATTATTCTAGTTTGTCTAGGTCACATTGTCTGATTTGGGTAAAGATTGGTGCTGCGTATAATAGAGTTGAGAGGAGGTGGCTTTGTGCAAGAGTGACTCTTGCTTTTTGTGAGAGAAAGGACATATGCCTGTATAGGGAGCCTAGTTTTTTGTGTACTAGTTTTATGGTATGTGAGATGTGAACATCAAAGTGGAGATTATTGTCTATTTCAATGCCCAGAAGTTTGGTGTGGTTAGAAGAGGAGATGGTGGTGCCGTCATTAGAGGTTATGGTAAAGGAGAGGGTTTTTTTTTGATCTATTAGGGGTAAATAATAGCAGTTTTGTCTTTTTGGGATTTAGAATTAGTTGGATCCCAGATATCCATTTTTCTACTGAGATAAAGGTATCTTGAGTGAGTGTATGTAGGGTGGTGGGAGATGAGGCGGAGCAGATCAGAGTTGAATCATCTGCATATTGTATGAGTGTGGCATGTTGTTTAGAGCATTTAAGGTTATTTGTGAAAATAGAGAACAACAGCGGGCCCAGTATAGAGCCCTGTGGGACACCTATGGTGGCTGGAAGTTGTGTAGACAGAGTTCCTTTCCACTGGACTGATTGTTGCCTGTCAGACAAGTAGCTTCTGAACCAGGCTATAGTAGAGGAGGTGAAGGATAATGATGTTAGTGAGTCTAGTAGAATGGAGTGGGAGACCATATCAAATGCTTTTGAGAGGTCTAGGAAAATGGCTGATACATATTTGTTATCATTCCTGTGAAGGTTTATATAATTAGTGAAAGATAAAAGGGTTGTGGTAGTGCTGTGATGTGGACGGAAACCGTGTTGTGTGGTAGATAGCAGATTGTGTGTGTTAAGAAATGTCATCACTTGCAAGTGGATGCATTTCTCAAGAATTTTGGATAAGGGGCAAAGGATGGCAATAGGTCGGTAGTTGGAGAATTCATAAGAATTAGAATGATGCGAGATGCTTTCCAGAGTTTGGGTACGTAGGATTCTAGTATGGAGCGGTTGATAAGGATGGAGACATATGATAAGGAGTCACTAGCCATTTTTAGGTATGCAGCAGGTATGTTATCAGCTGCTAGTGTGGTTGGCTTTAGTTTTAGGAGGAGTTTTTTGATAGTTGAGGTGGGCACTGGTGATAGGCTGAAAGAGGGGGTGGTGTGGAATAGGTTAGGTTGTGACTGAGGTAGACTGTTCTTGGTTATTTGACTGGACAGGGCTAAGATGGATTTAGTAAAATGGTTATTAAATTGAGAAGCTATGTCTAGGGTATTGTTAGTAGAGATGGGTGCTGGGGTTGTGGTTTTGCCTGGCTTTAGTAGGGAGTTAATGGCATGCCAGAATTTTTGTGGACTATTTGAATATTTCCTTTGGGCGCTAAGAAAATAGTTTTGTTTGTTTATTTTGGATTCAGACTTGGCCTTGTTTCTAAGCTGTTGATAGTATTGTCTGGAGCTAGGGGTTTTGTCAGTTTTCCAGATTTTCCAGGCTTTATCTCTAGCTTTTAGTAAGGCTCTGGTGTCTCTATTTAGCCAGGGTGCGTAGTTGGCTTTAACTCTGATCTTTCTGCTGGGAGCTAGACTATTAAGGATATTAGAGAAGGTTGTATTGAAGTAGTCTACTGCCTGGTCTAACCCGAGTGTCCGTAGTGGTTCCCAGTTGCAGTGGCTTAGGACAGTATTTAGGTATCGTGGGGTAAGGTTACGGTCATCTTGTACAAATTTGTAGACTACTGGTTTGGGGTGATTGGAGTGTTTCTGGAGTAGGAAGGTGGGGAGATGATCACTTAAGTCATCTGGGAGGCAGCCTACTGTATAGTTTTGTTTGGGATAGTTGGTTAGTGTCCAAGTCCAGTATGGATTCTCTCTTTGTTTTCTCATCTATTCTAGTTGGTTCTTTAATTAGTTGAGAGAACCCATATAGATTGATATGTGTAGAGGGGCTGCTGGAGTTACAGGTTTTCCAGTCAGTGTTAAGGTCTCCTAGTAGGATCGTTTCCTGAGGTAGATTGTCCTTTGTCCAGTGTAGGATGTCTTCTATTATGAGCGAGTTGTTGCCTGGAGGTATATAGCAGCATATTATATTAATCTTCTTGGTGTTTCTTATGGATAGGACAGAAAACAGGACTTCAGCAGTTTGAAAAGTGGGTGGTGTGATGTGCAGGAGCTGGAGGTTAAGGGTGTTTTTAAAGAGAATGGCTACTCCTCCTCCTTTCCTGTTTGTTCTATCAGATCGAAGTGTATTATACCCTGGGGGAAGAAAGACTTCATCTTGGATACTGGGTGTAAGCCAGGTTTCTGTAATGGCGAGTATATCAGGGTTGTAGTGGGCTATGAATGCATGTAGGTCTGTTAGCTTATTGGTAATACTTCTTATGTTGAGATTTAGGATTAGCAGGTCAGATGTTTGTCTAGCTGAGAGGGGACCTGGATTTGGGTGAATGTCACCAGAGGTTAGCAGAATTTGTAGGAGTGTCAGTATGTGTTTTTTAATATTAATTGTTTGCGAGCTTGGTCTATGAGAGTTTTTCTTAGTGTGATGAGATGGTGTAATTTTTGTTAGTGAGTAATATGTAGTTGTAAGATTTATGATTGTAGGGCAGATGTAGAAGTCTGAGTGGGTTTGAGAGGGTGGGCTAGTGTGGGTAGTGTGATAGTAGTTGTGCAATGGTAGATCTGTTTGTAAGGAAGTTAGGAAGGTTAGCGATAGTAGAGCTAGTGATAGGGATGCGAGTGTGGGTAACATGATACTACTTTGAGTGAGAAGTACAACTAGGATTCCTGGTTGGTTGTGTGTGAGGGTAGAGTTGTGTTGCCTGGGAATGTGTTTTGGGAGTGGGATCAGTGTGGGATGTAATTGGATTGGGGGGTGGGGGGAGGTAGGATGAGTGGGTTGGGCTAGTTGTTAGGGAATTAGGGGTTGGACTACTGGTCAGGTGATTAGGGGTTAGAATAAAAGTAGAAGTAGTGGGGGCGGGTGGGAATAGGGGGCAGGGAGGGGAGCGGAGCAAGCCCGAGCACAGCGAGGGCGAGCGAAGCGGGCTAACACCGACTCTAAGTGTTTCTTTAGGCTTTGGTAAGTATGTAATGTTAGCTTAAATTGTAATATGTTCAACTGAAATTTTAACTAATTTAATATGTTTGCACGAAGTTATAGACTATGTTATGGGCACAGAGTATAATTTTATGACATTCTTAAAAGGATACAGAATTAAAGCTGGGGTTAGTTACAGATGAAACAAGAGAGGAAATGAAATGCTCTTTTATAGATTTGAGTATTTCTCAAAAGAAACTTGACTTTAGTTTAATAGTCTGCTTCAACACAAGTTGTCCCTTTTCTTACCTTCAGAAGAAATAACTGATCTGAAGATATGAAAGATTTTGCTCATAGGTTCATAAATAAGTACTGGGCTAGCTGCCATTGTGGGCCATTTTAAGTCTAACCAGTTTTCCTCAAGAATGATGTCAAACCCTGTACATTGTGCCTGTGAGATAAATGTCTTAACCATTATGCCATTATTATGTGCCTGAGTTGCTTCTGGACCATCCAAGGTATGGAGTATCCTTTCTCCTTCATTTTTGGGTTTAGGAAAGAAAAACAGGAAGATGGATAGTTTGGCTTAAAGTAGACTTGGATACCCTGCAACCCTGCATCTGTGAAAAATGAGATGGAACTGACTCACCATAACAGCTTGCAACTCAGACACTCTGCTTGCAGAGGTCAGAGTAATCGGTAAACAGTTTTTCATGTTAAGAATCTCAAGTCAGCCAGATGAGATGGTTCAAATGGATCAAACGTTGGCTTCTCTAACACAAACTTACTTTTCTTTGTTTACCAATAGTGCCTGACTGGAATAAAACTCTTTTAGTGGAGGTCTAGGGAGAAATGCTCCACATTTAACAACAGCTTTGACATATACATAAAATACATTTACACGACATCAGATGAAATACAAAACACAGGTAAGTGTACATATTTGTGGGAAAAAAATCACTACAATAGCTTACATTATTTACTTACAAATAAATAAACACAGACATCATTTAGAAAAGGAGCATGTAACTAGATTGCATAGGTATACACAATGCTGAACATTCATTAGAAATAGGCACAGCAAAGAGACACACGAAATTGCAAAAGACATTGTAATATTATCTGCAATTTCTAGCAATTAATAATGAAAAGAAGCAGCTTACATATGGAGATACCAAAAAATGAGGGAAGATGTTTAATAATGAAATATACTATGATATGTTAGTAGTACAGCTATGAAAAGTACTGTTAAATTTATGACTGAAGTAAAGTAATTAAAGTGAGAATGATTGGGGCTACTTGGAATGTTATACGGAGTATTAAGGTTTGGACAGATGGAGGAGGACAGTGAGACAGCAGTTGATCTAACTGGAGAAGAGAGACTGAATATTGTCACTTAATGCCAGTGACTGATATAAAGGAGGAGACACCGATTTTCCTGGGGGTTTCTCATACGAAGCCACTTTCAAAAACATTTTCACATGAGAATACAATGAAAGAGGGGGATCCCTTGGCAGACACTCTAAAATGGCTGATAAATGAACCTTGATGGATGGGTAAGAAAGGCCACAGGATGGTAACTCACATAAATGATGTAAAAACAGATAAACACTAATCCTGAAATATTACTAGTTATGTTGCTGGCAGCCACTAGAAAATCTTTTCCATTTGCTAATATAGGATTTTCTAGTAGCAGACTTTCTGGCCCTCATTATTATCTGATACACATTCTCAGTAAACAGCTGCCTAAAAGGGAATTAAGACCCTATCATACAGCCAGTAAGGTGAAGCTGATTGGAGTCAAGGTGTATGAAACAATCCATCTTGTGTGAGTAAATCCATTCCAGGAGTAAGCTTGTGGTAACTGCCTCTGTCATAGGTTCATAGGTAGGTACTAGGTTATTAGCCCTAGGGCCTATATAAGCCTAGCCAAAAAGGTACCCTGGCTTTCGCCACCCAAGAAAATTATTTTTCTGTGCCCCTGTTGAGTAGAGACACAGAAGTGATCCCTAGGGTGAATTTCCTATTTTCCATCCAATCATCAAGATTTTTCTTGAAGAGTGCTAATGAGGAGCTCTGTTTGACATAGATAGGTAGTCTGTTCCAGAGTATGGGAAGTCTCTGGGACAGGAATCTATCCCTCCAGCATGTTCTGTTTATTGTGGTGACAAGGTTTAGGTCCCTAGAGCATGTAGCTCGGAGGGATTGGGATTTCTTTAAGTGGAGCATGTCCAACAGCTCTGGGTTTGACATAGCTTTGTATGTTAGGCAGAGATTGCCTGTGAGCAGGCGATATGCGATGGAGTAAAGCTGGAGTTTTTTGAGACGGTCTGCTTAGGTGAGGCCAGTAATCTTCTTTGTGTGGTATTTCTGTGGCCTTTCCAGTTGTTGTAGATGTCTTGTGAGGTGCATACCAAAAGGGGCGTTGTACTCTATAATGGGTCTAATGAGTGATGAGTACAGGGGAACAATGACCTCTTTTTTTTCTGGATGAGAAACCTTTTTGATGAGGTGAGCCATGTAGAAGTATTTCCTGACTACTGTGGCGATGTGATTATCAAAGGAGAGATTACTGTCCACCTGTGTCCCAAGGTCTCATCACACTTTTGGCGTTAAGTAGACTACCACTTATGTGGTAGTTCATGGGTACAGAGCTTTTACCAAAGGGGATGACAATACACTTTTTGGCATTGAGATTCAGGCCATGGCTTTGACACCAGGCATCTGTCTCAGTGAGGCCCTTTTGTAGTATGTCCACATCGTTAGGAGTTTTGATTATGGCTCCTAGTTTGCAGTCATCTGCAAACTTTGTTAGCCAAAGACCTTCTGTGTTAGCCTGTACTTCAGAGAAGTAGATACCAAACAGGAGAGGACCCAGGACTGAACCCTGTGGTACTCCACTTGTCACTGGTCTGAAGTCGGATTTGGATTCTGCTACTTGCACAGTGTGGATTCTGTCTGTGAGCCAGTTGTCTGTCCATTTCCAAAAGAAGGGAGAATCACTGATGTCTGCACCAGAAGGAAGTCACCACAATGAAGGTGAGGGGGGTTCCTTATGAATCTTCAGATGTACTCTGGATATCAGTGGAAAGGGGGGAAAAGCATACAGGAACACACTTGTTCAGGGAAAGGAACACGGATCGATCTCCCAGGCCTTCTTGCATGGAGTCCTGGGGCAGAATCTTGCCAGCAGATTGTTCGGAGAAGAAACAGAAGTCTGCTTGATGAACTCCCCACAGATGGATGAAATGTTGGAATGCCCCTTCATCTAGTTTCTATTCATCAGTGACTGCCTTTGTCCCAATCAATCAGTTTGTTTGCCATACAATTCTTCTCTTACAGGATGTAGGATGCCCACAGCAAGGGTGTGTGCTGTAAAGTTATATTCCAAGCTAACATGGCTAGTCAACAAAGGGGATAAGACACAGTTGCCTCTTGCTTACTGCTGTACCACAAGACTGTGGTATTGACTGTAAAAGCTTGAAGAGGTCCAGGGAAAAAAACAGGATTCGGATAGTTAAGTGCCTTGATAACAGCAAGCATCTCTTTTATATTTATGTACTTGCATCTGTCCTTGGTGTTCCAAACACCTTGACTTATATGACACCTGAAACTGCTCCCCTAGCAAAGTCCACAGCATCTGTGGTGACTGACTGCTGTGGAGCATAGGGGAGAAGGGGAGACATGGATTTAGGGATATTTGTTGTGTTCGCCAAGTGATTCCTCTTCTGACAAACCCCAGAAGTGGGATTTGAAAATATAATGGGTGTTGGTGCTCAAGCCAGAGAGACTTCAGATATCACTGTATCTTTCTCATGTGGAGTCTTGACAGAGCTATCACAAAAAGCACAAATGCCATGAGACCCAAAATCCTGAGGTATTCCCTTGCTGTAAGTGAAATCTGAGTGGAAAACTCTAGAAATAGATCCAAATATAGATCTATTTTTTCCTGTGGAAGAAAAGCTCTTTGAACTGAAGTGTCACCCAAGAACACAAAACCCTGTGTGATGGAGTCAAAAAAAACTTGTTAATGTTCTCTTGAATCCCAGCTTATGTAAGAGATTTCTCACCCACGTGAGGGATTCCAAACAATTTGAAAGACTCTGCAAAGATAATCAAGTTGTCTAAATATGGAAAAATGTAGCCTGCAAAATGATAACTGGAGCTATACATTTTGTGAAGACTCTTGGTAAAGTTGGTAGTCCAAAGGGTAAGGCAGAGAATTAACAATGTGATCTAAACACACAAAAACCTTAAGAAACACCCGAAACCTGGATAAATAGGAATATGATAAGCATTTAAATCTAGTGTTACCAGAAAATTTGAATAAGGAAAAAGATGGAACAAACTGTGAAGTGACAGCATGCTGAACCTGGACACTTACAAATTGGTCTAAGAAAGAAAGATGCAGAACTGGTTTCCAAGTATCTTCTTTCTTCGGCACCAAAATCATCCCTGAATAAAAACAATTCCCATACTATGAAGGAGAAACTAGCTCTATTATACCCTGAGACAACATATGCTGTTTGACAGGAGGAAACAGAGGAGTCTGGTCTGGTGGATGTTGAATTACCTCTGAAAAAGTAACCTTGATTAATGATCAGAACCCATCGCATGAAACTGTTTCCAAAGACAGAAGTGAAGATTAAGACTTTCTGAAAGGGATAATGGACTGCCAGGGTGGGAGGGGCAAACATGGTCCTTTAAATAGTCAGTCTGCCTTGATGGACTGTCCTTTTAGGTTCATAGGTTGGTACTAGGCTATCGGCCCTAGGGCCTATGCAAGCCTAGCCATAACAATTCCCTGGATATTTCTTCCCACAATATTTACTTCTCTGGGCCCCTGTCTAGCAAGGCGACTGACATGATCCCTGGGGTGAATTTCCTACCTCCTATCCAATCATCAAGGTCCCTTTTAAAAAGGGTCAATGAGGCGCTCTGCTTGACATGTATGGGCAGTCTATTCCAGAGTATGAGGAGTCTCTGGGTCAGGAACCTATCCCTCCAGCATGTTTTGTTCATTGTGATGACAAGGTTTAGATCCGTGGAGGGTGTGGCTCTGAGGGATTGGGATTTCTATAAGTGGAGCATGTCCAACAGCTCAGGGTTTGACATGGCCTTGTATGTTAAGCAGAGATCGCCTCTGAGTAGACGATATGCCACAGAGTATAGCTGGAGTTTTTTTTTAGACGGCCAGCATATGGCATCTGCTTTAGGCCTGTGATTCTTTTAGTGAGGTATTTCTGTGGCCTTTCCAGCTGTTGCAGATGTCTTGTGAGGTACATTCCAAATGAGGCATTATACTCGATAATGGGTCTAATTAGGGATGAGTACAGTGGGACAATGACCTCCTTTTTTTGGATGAAAAGCCCTTAGTGATGAGGTGTGCCACATAGAAGGATTTCCTGACTGTTGTGGCAATGTGGTTACCGAATGTGAGACCACTGTCCACCTGTGTCCCTAAGTCTCTCATCACACTTTCGATGTTTAGTGTCCTGCCACCTATGTGGTAATTCATGGGTACATGTTTTTTTCCAAAGGGGATAACTACACATTTCTTGGCATTAGGCTTGAGCCCATGGCTCTGGCACCAGGCATCTGTTTCTGTAAGGCCCTTTAGTAGAATATCCACATCATTTGGGGATTCAATAATGGCTGCCAGTTTGCAGTCATCTGCAAACTTTGTTAGCCAGAGTCCCTTAGTGTTGGCCTGTACTTCAGAGAAGAAGATGCCAAACAAGGGTGGTTCCAGGACTGAACCCTGAGGTACTCCACTTGTCACTTGTCTGGAGCTGGATTTGGAGTCGGTTACTTTTACAGTCTGGGTTCTGTCAGTAAGCCAGTTGGCAACCCATCGATTGACATAGGGATTTATACCCAGCTTAGTAAGTTTATCTTTTTTTGGGGGGGGCAGGGAGGGGGTCCTGACTTCTTTTTGGAACCCCAGTTTCCAGAATTTTGCTAAGACTGTATTTTTTTTATTGTTAAAACGGATAAGTGTTAGTGAATTACAGAGAAAATTTGAAAAAGGAGGACTGAAAAATCTGAGAGATTCCTTGTAGCAGCTTACCCCTCTCATTACACTTTTCAATAACCTCTACAGCAGAGCGACCAAAAACTAAATCTCTATCCAAAGCAGAATTTAAAATCTCTCTCCCTCTTTTTTTTTTTTTTTTTTTTTTTTTTTTTACATCTTTCTGGAATTTCTGAGAACACCAGACAGGCAAATCTCCTCAAAACAGTACCAGAGTCCTTAGCCCTGGAAGAAGTGCAGCGGTAGTGTTGTCGCCTCACAGCAAGAGGCTCCCTGGTTTGATTCTCGGCTGGGGTGCCTTCTGGGCAGAGTCTGCATGTTCTCCCTGCGTTTGTGTGGGTTTCCTCCGGGTGCTCCGGTTTCCTCCCACATTACAAAGACATGCATCTGGAGCATTTCTCCCCAGGCCACCTCTGAAAATTGGCTTTGTTCCAAGTCGGACTTTCCCGGTTAACAAATGTTAAATAAAAAAAAATAAATAAGTATCAGAATTGTACATTCACCCACAGACTTTAAACATGTGATCAGTGAAATATAAGAAACTAAATCATTTAAAAGCAGATTTTTCCTCACAAGAAGAAACTGTAGACAAAACATTCATCATATTTTCTCAATTAGTCAGAATAAACTTTAACATATGAGCCTGAAAATTTGAAACTCTGAAAATCAAAGTTGCAGAAGCATACACTTTTTTTCCCACACTTATAAAAAATCCCATCTTTCTCAGAAAGTGGAATAAATGAAATGTTTAGCAACAGTAAAGCTATAGCTGCTGGATCAGGTTTGGAAAGAGTGTATAAAAACTTGGAATGAGGAACTTGATAGAATCTATCTGCCTTTTTAAGGGCAGTAGGCTATTACGAAAACTTCAGGCAGTGACGCACGCACACACACACACACACACACACACACTTTCCAATACTGACAGCATGGGGGGGGGGGGATGAAGGTTCTGGAAATTCCATTTGTAACAGCTCATTTTCTGTGGGACTGAGAAACTTCAGTATTCTCTCATTGAAAGCACTTGAACATTCTGGCAATAAGTCAGGGAAAGAGAAATCCTCACAGGGAAAATCAGATATTGTGCTCTCCTCTGAATATGAATCAGAAATCTGAGGAGAAAAACTTGCATCTTTTCCTTTCATCTTGCTCAATAGCCTCTTGATCTAGATAACTACTTCTATCCAGCGAAATGTAAACAGTGGCAATCACATGTTTTAGTTGTCTGTTTCTTTTTGACAAGAAGAATTGGGCCAACCAGGTTTATAAAGACAGCAGCAGCCTACCCAAGGATAGGCACAAAATTCTGACTAAAAAGGAAAGACTTTCCTGCTCCCTCTCCCGGAACTGACAACAGTGGCGTCTCACTTTCCCACTCAGGGACCCCAAAAGCCACAGAGGACATGGTTAATCCCAAGTCCAAAGTGGCTGTAGGTGCAATACCAGAGGTATCCCGGGTAAAAGATGTGGTCTGAGGAATCAGCTTTGGCCAGAGCAGAGTCACCTACTTGTGGCTGCGGCAAACTGCTAGCCTGCTGTGGTGGCAAAAGCTGCTTGCTTAACTTTTTCTTTTTGCAGCTGGAAGAAGGACTAACTATATAAACTTGTAGCTTGCTCCATGGTAAAGCTGGAAATGGTTACACTTTCCTGGGGAAAACAAGCACTGCAAGCCAGTAAAAATTTAAAGTTGTAAAAAGTAACTTTTTCCCCAATAAACACAGAGCAAAAAGTGCAGATAGTAAACGGAGCAGGTTAATTCTCCATCCTGTAGCTGCTTTAGCTTCCCTACCCCTCTGTTCTTTGTGCATGCACAGCAATTTGCACGGGTTTCTTACCTGTGTGATACCCCCCTGCCCCACCCAACCTGGGATTAACTGCATAAAAGACAATCTCTTTATCCACTGAAGCTGGCTATCTTAAATAAATAAAACCTCTGGAAAGCAACAGCCTGACACCCTACAACATTTCTGTTGTAAAAGGTGAATAACAACTTAGTTTTTGTAAAGTTTTAAGGATTAAAAGGTGTGTGCACAACAACAATGAAGGATTCCAGCCAATTGCCACTAGATTGGACCGTAATACCTTGAATCAGCCTTACACACACACAATCTTCCAAGTCCCAAGCATTTACTGCTTAAATTAGTAAATGTTTGCATTTACTTTCAGCATAGTCTCTATACTAATCATGGCTCTCTCTATAACGGCCCAAAAACCCTGTTTGTGTGTTTACAGTGATAATTAAAGTATTCCAGAGCTACGTAGATTAATCTTTTGTTAGATACTGATATTTTAAGCTCATTACTCACCTTAAACTGATAGTTTTTCAGTTCTTCTCCCTGTGGAGGCCAGGCCTGTTCCGTTTACTATGCTCACTCTGCCCCCACCCTCCCCCCATAACATTAACCTTATACCTAACCTGACCCCTCTCACACCTCTCTTTCATCTATCACATAACCCCCTAATTATTCCCCCAGTCATACCTTACATCCTAACTAATCTACCTCCCCACCCATTCTAAATAGGGCCATATAGTAAACTATCGCTATCCTGTTCATTTTATCACACTGAAAATGAACTCAACCACTATCATGTCCATCCCGACCATTACAATGATCTGACTTCTCACACTTACACATTCTCTCATAACGATAATCACAACTTTCCAGGCACCCAACTTACCTCCTACAACCACCACACACAACCCACATTTATTAAGTTACTCGGACATCCACCCTAACTTATTCACAGCTAATATCTCTGTGCTATCCAAAGTACAAATTCTACCTCTCCAAAGACACCCACATTATCACACCACAAGCAGCAACTATACCATTTTTAGGAAAAAACAGATAAGTATAACAGACATAATTTGCCAAAGTATTATATCCCAGTGTGGTGAGGTACAACCCAAACCCAGGCCCAACCCCTCCAGTCCCAAATCTCTCATGCTATCAACCATAAATCTCCAAAGCCTCAGAAATAAGACACCTGAACTCCAGGCTTGGATTTCACAAAACAACTCTGATACTATAGCAGCTACCGAAACCCGGTTGAAATCATATGTAAAATACACCAAATTTCTCCCCCCAAGCTACTCATGCCTAAGAGCTGATTGGTCCCACAAAAGAGGAGGAGGAGTAGCAATATTCTTTCCTAGCAAATAAACATTAATTCCCTACTCAAAACCAACACCCAACTTCTCCCCAGCCGATGTACTAATCTATGTATTAAAACTTAACCATAAAAACATTTGCAATAATTGCTCTGCATATTCCTCCAGGAAACAACATACCAATATTAGAGAAAAGACTTGCCTGGACACTCAAAAGCACAGGTAATGAAACCATCAGTATAGGTGATATAAACACTGACTGGCTAGACACTGCCCACAACAACCCATCATAAAACATAAACCTTTACAACTTCTCCCAACTAATTGAAAACATCACCAGACCCCACAAAAATAACAACTGGGGCTCCACAATAAACTGGATATTAGTGTCCCACCCTAATATCACCACTGCAGGTATACTACCTAATACCATTAGCAACCACCACCCAGAATATATCCTATGCAAATCTACCCCAACCCCAAGCCAACACCAATACATATCAACCTGAAATTTGACTAAGTTCCAACCATCCATATTTAATGAAACCTTAGCTAAAGTAAATTGGGAACCCCTCAAATCCCTACCACTTAATGAGGGTGTTGAATTCTTTAACTCAACATTTCTAGACATCCTAAACAGGTAAGCACCCACCTGCCAAAAATTAATAAAACATAACCCTGTAAGCTGGCTCTCAAAATCCACCAAAGAAGTCAGGCCTTGTTCTATTGGAAGAAGCAGCTAATCCCACTTGACTCATCATCTTCCCCTCCCCCACAATAAAATCTGGAAATCATGGCAGAAAAACAAAGAACCCTCAACTAAAATATAAGCAACTCCGTAACCAGGCAAACCGTCTAATAACCAAAAAAGCCCACTACCTCCACCTACAAAGCCAAAATAAAAATAATCCCATAAAATTCTGGTCCTCCATCAACCAACCATTATACCCAAGCTCTCAAAGCAACCCATCCCTTGACCCACACAAAATCCCCGCTGAACTTGCCACCCTCTTTAATTCCTGCTTCACTGATACCATGGCTAACCTAACCACCACTTTTCCTACAGTTACTACCACCTAGACAGCCAAATCATCCCGGAAAACAATCCTACCCTCCACTCCAACCTAAAATTCTGCCCCATGCCCACCGGCACAATAAAAAAACTTTTAGTTAAGCTAAAACCCTATTCTCTGGCCCCTAACAATCTACCCCCACATTTCCTGCAGCTAGCTGCAAACTCTATACCTTATCCCATCAGCATACTCAGTAACAAATCAATTAAAGAATCCCTTGTACCAGACATCTGGAAAAAAGCATTCATTCTCCCCTTACACAAAGGCGGCACCAACATAGACACCACAAACTTTCATCCCATAGCAATACCCCTCTCTAAAATACTGGAAAAATGCATCCATGCCCAATTCCTCAACCAACTGCTTGAAAACCAAATTCTATCACACACTCAGCATGGTTTCAGACCAGGACACAGCACCACTACTGCTTGCCTCTCTTTCCTTGATACAGTTAACTGGGTGTCAGAAAAATATGTATTAATATGTGTGCTTAGTGCTAATTAGAAGCTAAAAGAGTTAACACGTTTTTCATTCTATTTTATATACAGCTTAATTTTATATGAGACTAAAAGATGTTTTTGAAACTGCAGTATGCTTTCTGAAACTTGCAAGATGCCCTCTGACCTAGCATTTGCTAGCACAGCAAAATTCATGCTTATGCCCTTTGGAAATGTACTGAGAAGCAGGTGATTATCTGCTAGGTCAGGAAATAATACATGAAACAATACCGTTTTCTATAATGTTATGATTTTGAACAATCAGCTCTATTCGTGTTATGAGAACATGCACAGCTGCAGAGGGAAGAGATAAAGACAGACAAGGGACTGTTTAAAGAAATGGACTGCAATCTATACTTGCTTTGTGCTCAAATTAGCCGTAGTACCTTGAATGGTAACATTGCATAGAGGAAAGTTGTATCTAACCAGTGGTCATCAAGGCCACGTTGTTTTTCTTAGGAAGTTTTTCATAAAATTGATAGTGCAAGCAGAAAATCATGGACAAACAGCTGCTATGAAGTAATGATGCTAAAACTTGTGATCTGCTACGTCAGCTTGGTAGGCAATGTCTTGTTAGAAAATGTATAAAAATGTCTGCACTTCCTGATTCTAGTTAGACAAACTCTGTATTAGCATGTTTTTGTCTCCTTGCTGCAAGATTAAAGTGCCTTAACCTGAACCTGCCGTGTATTGATCTTTTTGAAGTTAATTTTTCCTTTGACAGATTTGGTCCTTCGGACCGGAAACTCTCACTCTGACTCAGGTCAGATGGTCCCGGTGGCATGAAACCGTACGGGGAAGAGACCACATCGGTTCTTCTCCTTTGAAAGACCTCCGACTAAATTGTCGTTCAAAAGAGGCCAGCCACTGTTTCTGATCTGCGATTGGAGGACGAGTCAACGGTTCCAGTGCAATCAATCACGGAGGCTCAGGTAAGGAGGAATTTACCTTTTTTTTTGTTTTAGATCAGGGACTTGTTACAGTATTTGTTTTTGTCAGTGAGATCTGTAAAGTACAGATCAGGGACAAAAAAGATTGCTGTCTTGTCATAGATCAGGGAAACAGACTAGGTAGACAGTTACTCTAGATAAACTGTGAAAAAGAGAAATCGTGGTACCACATGATAAGAAGGGTTACGTAACATTTTTTTCCTTTAATTAAGTTAGGACAACATGGTACATAAGTGCACAAAAAGGTCCAGAGATCCGCCATTAACTGAAGACATGAAATATATGCAATCACAACGTGCCAACAATGTTAGGTATTACACAAAATGGGTTAATAAATATAAATTTGATGGCAAACTAGAAAAATCCTCGCTTATTAAACTTGTCAAACAGCTCAAAACCGACGCAAAAGGTCAGGTAAAAAAAGCAACGTCAATTAGGCATTCCCCAGGCACACAGGTGGCTTGAGGAAGCAAACCGCAGGGAACAACAGATTAAAAATTCAAAAGCAATGTTTTTAGATAAAGAAGATAATAACCTGGTAATAGCATCGGCCCCTCCACTTCCCTTACCAGAATATGAAGCGAGTGGACAAGCTGATCCACCTCCGCTATACCCAACTGTCCCTGCGAAACCAAAACCGTTTGTCAGAGATCCTGTCGAGACTAGGTCTCAAACACATAAAACAAGAGGGGATATGGAGTTATATCAAATGAATGGAAATTCACGAGCTATGAGTGAAGAAGAGATATGTCCGCTCATAGAAGTACCAAATCCTCAGGCAGGACAGGAAGGGCAAGACCCAACTATCCTAGTATATAGACCGTGGACACCGGAAGACATCCAGAAAGCCACAGAGGGAATTCCCCATCCAAAAGTTAATTTTAGAAAATTCTTAGAAGATTTACAGGGCATGAGGTTAAGTTACCATTTAAACGGGGATAAAGTAGTCAGACAAATCGTAGGTCCAGATTGGCACATGATCAGTGGCAACTGGAATCCCCGTGACGCAGAACATAAGCCACTCCCACATAGTAGCATGAGCTGGATAACAGAGTGAAAGGTCTGACAGACCGAATCTCTGAGAAATGGAAGCCTAGGGCAGACTGGACTTGCATTAATCAATGTATCCAACAAGAAGGTGAAACTGTTGATAGATATTTTGCTAGATTATTAGAATGTTTTAATAACCATTGTGGAATGCAGGTACCCGAAGACTAAACACATGATTCCCCATATGAGCAGCAGCTAAAGAATGCATTTTTGAAAGGTAGTACTGCACCCATCAGTAGATTTATTACAAAACACATGGTAGATCACTGCACAAGTAGATTACAGTCATTACTTGAATATGCAAGACATGCCGAAAGGCATTTTAATAGTAAAAAGAAAAAGAAAACTCAAGTATTTACAGTAGAAGATGGAGCAGAAGTCTTTGTAGTACAATCTGGGAAAAAGGGCAAGAAAAATGCCCAGGGAAACAAACAATCTGATAAGCAATCAGAAGAGTTTGAAGAGAGAAAGAAAAGGGGTGAATGCTTTAAATGCGGGGAAAAAGGGGCACTTGGCAAGGGATTGCAAGAAAAATAAGAAGGTAGCCACGGAAGATAAGGAGGGTGAGGACTGACTATATGGTAGTCAGGAATCATTAGAAAGAAATAACCAAAAAAAGACAAATGTGAATGTGACAGAGGGAACAGAGGATGTGATAGAAGAAATAGAGGATGTGCAAGAAATCACAGACAGTGAAGAAAATGAAATTTTGGACTTAGCGTTATTGAGCCTGGAGCTCTACTTAGCAGACACGAAACAGGAAGTTACACTTCTGGTAGAGGGGAGGGAAGTTAAATTTTTGTGCGACTCAGGGGCATCACGGACCCTGATACATCTTTCCAAACTACCAGAAAATTCAGAATCACTTGACTATATATTAGTAAAAGCAGCTAATGGGCAGCTGTATCGGGAGCCACTCTCCCATAACATAGCAATAACTGACCCTGTTTCAGGGATGACCCAGAAAAGCAAAATTGTTGTTTCTGCAAAATGCCCAGTAAACCTTTTGGGCAGAGACCTTATGCAGATTTTTGGCATAGCAGTAGTTCCAATTATGCAAGGTATGGAAGCACAGCGACAAATGGATACTTTTGTAGTGCGATCAGAGGGTGAAACATTTTACTGGTACAGCCAGGACTTGGTTACGACTGGTCCAGGGGCAGTAACCGAAGAACTGATGAACGTAGCCATCAATAAGTCCCCCTCCCTTGACACTGAGAAACAGCATTTGTTGCACTGTACTCTATTATTGCAGCACACCAGGACCTGATAGGGAATATGAGCAAGAACTGTTTAAAAATCATGCAAACAGATTAGTGTTACGTAATCTGTACTGGGACACAGAGGGGAACAGTGTAGTTAGCTGTTCATTACCCCAGGAATTCTTTGCACTTTATAAATCTAATCGACTACCACATGTTAGTTTAACTAAGGACAAGAATGTAAAGTGGGCAGACTTAGGAGAAAAAGTCACAAGGTGGGAAAAACAGACAGAACTAAAACTATCTGAACAGGGAGTACAAAAGCAGAAGTTAAATTGGATAACACAGACACACCCAGCTGTGCACCTGCAGTCTAGCGAGGACAGCTGATTAGCACTCTTACTAGAAGAGGAAGAAAAAGCCTTACAAAGCATACCAGAAACTCTCTGGTTAACAGAGAAATCAGATGTAGGACTTATCCGTACAGCAGGACCAGTTACAATCACGCCAAAGTCAGCATTTAGACCCCAAAAAAGACAGTATTCCCTTGAGAAAGGATGTAGAAGTAGGAATCAAACCTATAATAGCAGCCCTACTTAAGGAAGGAGTACTGGTAGAATCTCCCGATTCACCATGTAACACACCCTTATTTCCTGTCAGAAAAGCAAATGGAGAATGGCGTATGGTCCAAGATTTACAAGCTGTAAATGATGCAGTAATACCCAGAGCACCTACGGTGCCAGATCCACACACCTTATTGAATGATTTAAAACCTCAACAGAAGTATTTTTCTGTGGTAGATATTAGCAATGCGTTTTTCTCAATACCGATATACCCTGACAGCCAAGATTGGTTTGCATTTACATTTCAGGGGAAAAGGTACACATATACGCGACTACCACAGAGATATTGTGAAAGCCCAACAATATTCGCACAAGAAATGGCAAGTAACCTGGCGGGATTTATCCCGAGAGGCAGCCAAATTTTACTTTATGTAGACATTCTGCTGGCAGCCCCCACCCAGCAAGAATGCAGAGAAGATACCATAGCATTACTATTTTTAGCCACTCAAGGACACAAAGTAAACAGAAACAAACTGCAACTTTGGAAAAAGCAGGTTAAATACCTAGGATATGTAATATCCAAAGAAGGCAGAATATTAGATGAAGACAGGAAAATAGCAATCTTACAAGTACCCAAACCGACTACCAAGAAGGAAATTATGTCCTTCTTAGGTACGACTAATTTTTGTCGGAGTTGGATTCCAAACTATGCCTTGGAATCTGCTCCGTTGACCAATTTGATATACAAAAAACCTATGGCAGCACATGATTTATTACAATGGACACCAGAAGCAGAATCAGCTTTCTGCAAACTGAAGCAATTGATAGCATCTTCATTAGTTTTAGGATTACCGAACTACCATAAACGTTTTTTCCAAACTGTAGATTGTAAGCAAGGCTATATGACATCAGTGTTGGCACAGCAACATGGGGACAAGCAACGCCCCATAGCTTACTATTCATCACAGCTAGACCCAGTGGCGCGATCCCTGCCCACTGTGTACAAGCAGTAATCGCAGCTGCAATGGCAGTACAGGCTTCGGCCTCAGTAGTGTTGTTCCACCAGCTCACATTGAGAGTGCCTCATGCAGTCGCAATTATTTTACTGCAAGAAAAAGTAGCATATCTTTCTCCTGCTAGACACCTTTCCTGTATGACTATACTGTTGAGCCAACCTCATACGACAATCGAACGATGCACAACTTTGAACCCGTCAACCTTGCTCCCCAACTCCTGCGGATGGCACACCACATTGTTGCCTGCAGGAGATTGAACAAAAGACACTACCTAGAAAAGATCTTACGAATGTTCCCTTGGATGATGCTGAGGTGACATACTACATGGACGGTTCATGCAGAAAGGGTCCTACAGGGCAGAATCTTGTAGGGTATGCAGTAGTTTCTGAAACTGAGATTTTAGAAGCAAAATCTTTACCACACAACTTATCTGCACAAGCAGCAGAATTGATTGCCTTGACACGAGCATGTACCTTAGCAAAGGGTAAATGTGTAAACATTTTTACTGATAGCCAGTACGCTTTTTCTACTGTACATGTTTTTGCGCAACAGTGGAAGAATAGAGGGATGATAACATCTACTGGCAAACCAATTAATCATGCGCAATTTATTTTAGATTTGTTAGAATCTATTCAGTTACCTCAAAAAGTAGCTATTTGCAAATGCATAGCTCATACCAAACAACAGGATAGGATTTCAAAAGGTAATGCGAGAGCTGACACAGCTGCAAAGCAGGCAGCTACAGCTTCAGAAATATTTCTTTTGAGTGAAGAATTACAACCTTCTGAGATTTTATATTTAGAAATGTTAAAAACAATGCAGACACTCACTACGAAAGTAGAGAAACAGAAATGGGTAAAACGAGGAGCAATCCTTGAGAAGGGGCTGTACATCTCCAAGGAAGGAAAACCGATTTTGCCGTCTAACTTGTTTAGATATGCAGCTTTGTTGAGCCATGGGCAGTGCCATGTCTCAACAGGGGGGATGGTACAGTTAGTGAATCGAGTATTTACAACGTATGGATTTACAAATTACACTAAAAATTTTTGTGCGGCATGTCATGTTTGTAATAAACATCATGCACAAGGGGCGTTGAAGCCTAAGCAAGGGAGTTTCCCTACACCACCATACCCGTTCCATACTATTTGTATGGACTTCATAGAATTGAACAAATGTGAAAATAAGAAGTACTGTCTTGTCATTATAGATATGTTTTCCAAATGGGTGGAAGCTTTTCCGACCAAAAATCCAGACGCAGCTACTGTTGCGAAAATACTTATCAAAGAAATTATTCCTAGATTTGGCATACCGGAAAAGATCTACAGTGACAATGGCACACACTTTGTAAATCAAACTATACAACAGCTGAGTCGATTTTTCGGAATTTCTTTAAAAAAAACATTGCGCATATCATCCACAATCTGCAGGATTAGTAGAGAGGCACAATGGGATTTTGAAGGGTAAACTTAGGAAAATAATAACAGAGACTCAAAAGAATTGGGTGCACTGTTTACCTCTGGCACTGTTGAGCATGAGAACTGTTCCAAATGCAAAGGGGTTAAACTCCTTTTGAAATGTTATTTGGGAGGGCATATTATGTACCTCAGTGGAAACTTCTCATGCCTGCAGATCAGGAGGCTGACAGTTCACTTGCAGAGTATATGAGGAGGTTATTGAATAACAAACAACTTCTACAGTTAAATTCTGTTTCAGATAAAGAACAGACCAGACCATCGGAGGCAGCAGTGCGACCAGGCGTGCAACCAGGCGAATGGGCCTGGGTGAAGGTCATAAAGAAAAAGAATTGGAGCTCTTCTAAGTGGGAAGGACCGTTTCAAGTTTTGCTGGCAACACCCACTGCAGTCAAGATTGCTGAACGTGCGTCCTGGATCCATTTGACACACTGCAAATTGGTCAAGAACTTTGAACTGGACAAAAACCTTGTTACTGTTACACAACAAGAACAAAATGACCAGGTATAGAGTAAACAGGGATGCAGAACAATCTCAGAAAAATTGCATGATCATCCTGTTAGCTATACTGGTAACAATGATCTTTTTGCTGTGGCTTTTCCTTTTTTCAGCCACACGAGTTGAACTGAACAAACGTGATGCGTTACTCAGACTGCCATCCAAACTTTAAGACTTACCAAGCAATTAAATATGTGTATGCTGAAACTTTTAATGTTTCGAACTGCTGGATTTGCACAGCTATACCAACAGCATACAGGGGATTATTAATGACTGCTGTCATCCTAGGGGTCAATGAGACCTGGGAAAATTTGATCTTTGATACTACACCTGTAAAATCACACGACAAAATAGCATTGCACCTACCTATTACACAAAAGGGAGTTGTGTGTTTTTATAAAAATGACACTATTCAGGTGGGTTGGAGCAATTGCAATGTGACTGTTTCTTATAAATGTTATATTAAGGCCAGTAAGGCAGAAACTATTTGTGATACAAACTATGACGCATATTTTGAAAAAATGCATAAAACTGTTAGTGAAGTACAACATAATCCTGTTCTTTTAAAGCAGCTTTCTATCATTGATAAGAAAATGTTTCATGCAGGGCAAGCTTACATCAATACTAAAGTAGAGAACTGTTATTTTATTTGTGGGAAAAAGGCATACAAATGGTTACCTGAGAATTGGTCCGGCAGTTGTTTTTTGGGTTACCTGGTTCCGGCCATACGACACACTGCAGCTTTGCCTCAAGGAAAAATTTGAAACGTCAGAGAGGTCAGCAATAAATCTGGAAATCCAATCAAGAGACCCGAGAATCCAGTGGGACGAATCGAAGCAGGATGGAGAAACCATAATTCCGTAAAGAACAAAGATAAACTAACACACATGGACTTGGGTGACACTATTATATTGTGGGCTGGCATAGCCCCTGCATATGGCACAGTAAAATCGATTTGGGAGCTGAGAAAACTGTCCAAACTTCTCGAAGTTATGAGCAATGCAACTTTTTCTGCTCTCGAATTAGTGACTGATGAACTAAATGCTATGAAAAATGTGGTGCTAAAAACCACATGGCTCTCGACTTCACCCTAGCGGCGAGAGGTGGTATGTGCGCTTTGATCAAAGAAGAATGCTGTTCGTACATTCCAGACAATCAACACGCTCATCTCGAGGTGATCCAGCAAGTGTCGACCATGACCAAACTAGGCCCAAACCCTCTGACAGACTTTTTCCAGAATTTGTTTGGGGGGGGGGGTTCCATCCTAATGAACATCCTGATTGCCATTTGTGTGGGATTACTCCTATTGGGAGCATGCATTTGTTGTGGTATTCCCTGCAAGAAAAGATTAATCAAAGATTTTTTAGACATGTCAGTTTCTGAGACTTTGTATCAAAGTACTGAAATTGAAGAGTTATTGAAAAGTGAAATGCTTGCATAAGTCTAAACTAAATGACTCTCTTAACTGCAAATCCTAAATGGAAGAGGTTAGGAGAAGAAGCAAACTGTTTATGCTTTTGAAAATAGAATAAAAAAAGTATTAACAGGGGGAAAATGTCAGAAAAATATGTATTAATATGTGTGCTTAGTGCTAATTAGAAGCTAAAAGAGTTAACACGTTTTTCATTCTATTTTATATACAGCTTAGTTTTATATGAGACTAAAAGATGTTTTTGAAACTGCAGTATGCTTTCTGAAACTTGCAAGATGCCCTCTGACCTAGCATTTGCTAGCACAGCAAAATTCATGCTTATGCCTTTTAGAAATGTACTGAGAAGCAGGTGATATCTGCTAGGTCAGGAAATAATAAATGAAACAATACCGTTTTCTATAATGTTATGATTTTGAACAATCAGCTCTGTTCGTGTTATGAGAACATGCACAGCTGCAGAGGGAAGAGCTAAAGACAGACAAAGGACTGTTTAAAGAAATGGACTGCAATCTATACTTGCTTTGTGCTCAAATTAGCCGTAGTACCTTGAACGGTAACATTGCATAGAGGAAAGTTGTATCTAACCGGTGGTCATCAAGGCCACGTTGTTTTTCTTAGGAAGTTTTTCATAAAATTGATAGTGCAAGCAGAAAATCAAGGACAAACAGCTGCTATGAAATAATGATGCTAAAACTTGTGATTTGTTATGTCAGCTTGGTAGGCAATGTCTTGTTAGAAAATGTATAAAAATGTCTGCACTTCCTGATTCTAGTTAGACAAACTCTGTATTAGCATGTTTTTGTCTCCTTGCTGCAAGATTAAAGTGCCTTAACCTGAACCTGCCGTGTATTGATCTTTTTGAAGTTATTTTTTCCTTTGACACTGGGCATGGGATATTGGCAAAATAATTGCTTCTCTTTTCCTCAACCTCTCCAAAGCTTTCGATACCATTTCCCAGAGTATCCTCCTCTCTAAACTATCCACTCTCCATATTTCCCTACCTACCCTACAATGGTTCAATTGCTCTCTCTCCAATAGGCAGCAATCCACCAAATGGTAAAATCTTGCTCTCCCTTCCTCAATACTTCCACAGGGGTACCCCAAAGCTCCACACTTGGTCCTTTCTTATTTAGCATCTTTATTAACAACCTTCACTCCACTCTCCCACAATGCTCAGTAATCCAGTATGCTGACAACTCTGCAATAATACGCACTACAAATTCTAGCTCTGAACTCCAGTAAATCATCCAGAATGCCCTCACCTCTACTGAATCTTGGATGCTTAACAATCATCTCTCCCTAAATAAAAAAAAACACTAAACTAGTACTTTTTACCCCTAAGAAAACCCCTCCCCTAGATAAATAAAAACTCTTCACTATACAAGCTCAAGAGAATACCACTATAGAAGCTGTTGCACACACTAAATTACTAGGCATTATTACAGATGAAAACCTTAACTATGACCTACACATAAACAATAACATCCAAAAAAAGAACACACCAAAAACTCAGTATGCTCTACAAGCACCAACACTTTCTTAGCCTCTCTACTAGACAAACTCTCTTCTTTATGGTGACCCTCTCCTCACTAATCCAAAATTCTACAAAATACAAACTTGATATGTGTTACAACAGAATAGCCAAATTTGCCACCAAGGCCAAATTCTTGTCCCACCACTGTAACTCAATGAAACAATAAGGCTGGCTGGAACTGCCCCACCATCTCTCATTCACCCAACTAATTACAGTGCACAAAATAATTTACAAACCCACAGACTGTCCTGCTCTCTTGACTCTACTACTTGCCAAATACCAACCTAGCAGGCAACTAAGATCTGAAAATCATCTACTTCTAAAAGTAGAAAAGCTCACCTTGCCTGCTGGACAACTCCTCTACTCATTCACCATTGCCAAACTATGGAACTCCCTTCCACCTTCTATATGAAACGCAGGCAGCACCACCACCTTCAAACAAATGCTGAAAAATCATCTCAACTCTTCCAAGCTATGTACCTGCTCTATAACCTAATCTCTTCCTTCTCCTTATATGAAAAATAAACTCCTCTGCTTTTTGCTACTACTGACTGACTGATATTTTCTCCATATTTATTATTTGTTCATACTGGGACAATAATGCTGATTAATACATCTCTGTTTATACCTCTCTGACTGAATTCATCTGGCATCCAGCTAAATTCCCGCTTTTATGTACACATTACATATACATATTACTGTAAGCAAACCAACTAAATTCCTGCTTTTATGTATACATTCTGTGTATATTACTGTAATCACTATGTGCAGCACAGTTTCTACTGCTGTACCAATTAATGTTTTTCTGTATCTATGTTCTTACTGGAGCTTTTCTCCATGGGCCTCCACTGACAATGGGCTCTTTTAGGCCCAGTGGAATTTCCCAGTAAACAAATTCAATAAAATAAACTAAAACAAATTTCTCCACAGAAAAAATATTTAAACTAAAACAAATTTCTCCACAGAAAAAAAATATTTTTCAACTACTTCTAACAACTTTTACATTGATAAGAAAACAAGTACCCTCCAGTTAAAAAGTACAGTCAAGTCTCATGACAGTCCATTAAAACACAAACTCCTGGGGTGGGGGACTTTCCTAAACAGGAAAGTACATTAAAACAATAATTTTAAAATGTGGAAAGGTTTTCCCCCAAAGGGAACTTACCTGCCCAGTAACAAACTGACCATTGATCCTCTAAAGCCTGCATACGTGTGCTCTCTTCAGAAGAAGGAGGGCTTGGGTGCTCAAACCTGTGTTTTTTTCAGCCAGCTTACCTCAAGCATCCTAACTGTTTGAGTGGAAGGACACTGAAGGTTTGGTCAGGGTTGGCCTTATGTCAAGAGGTGCCCTAGACAAAAGGGCTCCACAGCGCATCCCCACCCCCCCACACCACCTGGTGCCCCTATCCTGGTCTATTCACACCATGCAGTTTACTGGAAAAGTGCCCCTGCTGGACCGGCGGCCATCTAGTTGGCCTATGGGTTTGGTAGCTGACCAGGTGTTACATCCTTGGTAGGATATAACACACATAGCTAAAGCTACTGCAGCAGTGATCAACAGGATGAACATTTACTGTTTAGTTCAAGAGTTTATACTTGACTCTATAGCCCCACTAGCAGTACAAAAGTGCAAGTATCTGGAAAACTGTGGTAACAAGTCTGCTTACTTTGCAGGCATGAAAGATGAAGTAGAAATTGTACAAACAATCTTCTTGCCATTTTAAAAACAGTAATATCCAAAGGGACAATCAAGTCAGAGGTGTGCTACAGATTTAATTTCACAACCTGTTTCGACACCAGACTTTATAGGTTCATAGGTTGGTACTAGGCTATCGGCCCTAGGGCCTATACAAACCTAGCCATAACAATTCCCTGGATATTTCTTCCCACAATATTTACTTCCCTGGACCCCTGTCTAGCAGGGCGACTGACGTGATCCCTGAGGTGAATTTCCTATTTCCCATCCAATTGTCAAGGTTCCTTATGAAGAGTGCCAAGGAGGCGCTCTGCCTGACATGTATGGGCAGTCTATTCCTGAGTATGGGGAGTCTCTGGGTCAGGAACCTATCACTCCAGCATATATTTTGTTCATTGTGATGACAAGGTTTAGATCCCTGGAGCGTGTGGCTCTGAGGGATTGGGATTTCTTTAAATGGAGCATGTCCAACAGCTCTGGGTTTGACATGCCCTTGCATGTTAAGCAGAGATCACCTCTGAGTAGACGATATACCACAGAGTATAGCTGGAGTTTTTTTTAGACGGTCAGTATAGGACATCTGCTTTAGGCCTGTGATTTTTTTAGTGAGATATTTCTGTGGCCTTTCCAGCTGTTACAGATGTCTTGTGAGGTACATACCAAATGGGGCATTGTACTCTATAATGGGTCTAATGAGGGATGAGTACAGTGGGACAATGACCTCCTTTTTTCTGGAAGAAACGCCCTTAGTGATGAGGTGTGCCACATAGAAGGATTTCCTGACTGTTGTGGAGATGTGGTTATCGAAGGTGAGACCACTTTCCACCTGTGTCCCTAAGTCTCTCATCACACATTCGGTGTTTAGTGTACTGCCACCTATGTGGTAATTCATGGGTACATGCTTTTTTCCAAAGGGGATAACTATACATTTCTTTGCATTAAGCTTGGCACCAAGCATCTGTTTCTGTAAGGCCCTTTTGTAGAATATCCATATAATTTGGGGATTCAATAATGGCTCCCAGTCGGCAGTCATCTGCGAACTTTGTTAGCCAGAGTCCCTTAGTGTTGGCCTGTACTTCAGAGAAGTAGATGCCACACAGGAGTGGTCAAAGGACTGAACCCTGAGGTACTCCACTTGTCACTTGTCTGGAGCTGGATTTGGAGTCGGCTACTTTTACAGTCTGGGTTCTGTCAGTAAGCCAGTTGGCAACCCATCGAGTGACGTAGGGATTTATGCCCAACTTAGTAAGTTTATCTATGATTCCAGAGTGGGGGATGGTGCAAAAGCCTTGGCGAGGTCCAGACAGGCTGTGTGGACCACCTTACCCTTGTCCACAGCTCTGGAGACTGATTCGAAGATGTCACTCAGGTTCAGGAGACAAAATCGGCCCTTCATGAACCCAAACTGAGCGGGGTCCAGTGTTTGAACTTTGCCAATGTTTTTGTTTATAAGTTCAATGATAATGCGCTCCATGCCCTTCCAGATCAGGCTTGTCATACTGATGGGACGGTAGTTCCTGGGATCCGAGATGGATCCCCCCTTGTGGAGTGGGATAACTGTAGCTGTGCGCCACTCAGTGGGCATGAAGCCTGAGGTGAGGCTGTGATTAAACATGACACTTAGGTGAGGTGACAGTTCATTTTGTAGTTCATGTAGTACACAGCCCGGGATGTCATCTGGTCCCATGGATGCTGTATTCTTAGCTTTGGAGAGTGCAGCATGAAAGATGAAGTAGAAATTTACCTGTGTGGCCATGATCACTGGAATTTGACAGTGGTTTGGTACTGAGATGGGCCCCTTTAGGGGGTAAGAGGGGGGTGAAGATTGCACTAAATCAATCTGCCAGGATATTGGCAATATCCTTGGGATCAGTATATTTAATACCATTCTGTTTTAGTTCAGAGCATATCTGAGCATTGCCATTTAGATTCTTGACATAACTATAGAATGCCTTGTGGTTGTCCTTGGAATTTTTGGCAATTTTATTTTCGTAACTAGCTTTGGGGGATTTTATGAGGGATCTCAGTTTCTTACTGAAGCTAGTAAGGGAGTTTTTTTGCATCCTGGGATTTTTCTCTTTTCTGCAATAGTTTCTTTCTTCTGTTGTATAGTTTGTTTATGGCAGGGGACCACCAGATTGGCATCCTTTTTTTGGAGGAGAGAGTCTTGGTTCTATTTGGGATGGCACGATTCATGCACGAGTGGATGTGCAAGTACAGTGCCTTACTGTAGGATTCAGCAGTCAAACTTTCATCTCCCATCTGCATGGGTGTCATGACGTTTGTCACTTCTGACTTGAGTAGCATGAGGTTGGCTTTGGAGAAGGTTTTATGGAGGTTTCTTTATTGGGGAGTGGGGATGGGATGTGGATGTCAAGGGTGATTTGCTTATGGTCAGACCTGACCAATGAGGGGGTGACCACTGGTGGGGAGCATCTATCTCCCATGTTGGTAATGACCAGGTCTAGGATACTGGAGCCCCTGGTGGGACAATGGATCCAGGGTATTGGAATTTATGAATTCCAAGAACCGTTGGGAAAAGGTGCTGGTACCCGAGTACTTTTCCCAGTTAATATCAGGATAGTTGAATTCACCCAGTATTACGGTGTTTGGTTGTATCTTAATATTGTCCAGTATGTTTAGAAAGGTGTAGTGAGAATCTTGGGGCATGGTGGGGGATCTGTAGCAAACTACAATTTGGATTGCAGTCTTACCCAGTGTTAGTTGTACCTGGAGAATTTCAGATGCATTCTATTGGGCAACTATCCTTGGAGAATATGGACACTCCTCCACCTTTAGTGTTTCGAGTTGTAGCCTGATATTGCAGCGATGCTCTCTGGAGCCTTGAACCAGATCTCAGTTACTGCGCAGATATCAATGTTCTCCACTTTTAGGAGTGCCTAGAGAGAGTGCATTTTGAGGTTTAGACTTCCAGCATTGAGTAGCATTACCTTCAGATTTTGCATGCGTGTATCGGTGGTGGTTTTGTCATTTGAACCTTGCCTAAAAAAGGCACTATAGGGGTGGCAATCATTTTGTTCTTATACTGTGGTATCATTCTGGGCGAAGGCAGGATGCTACTCAGGGCTAGGGTCATACCTGCCTAGTCCACATTATTTGAGAGCTCTTCCATGTCTCTTTTCATGTAGTCCAGGGAGGTAAGTCTCAAGTCATTCACTCCAACATGGACAATGACAGAGTCGTACTTGTATTTGTTGTGGAGTGATTTGAGTGCGTGCGTTATATGGCAGATACTTTTCTCCTTGCTCAGCCTGGTGAGTGGTAAATCCATGTACCTGACTATAGAGTCACCTATGACTAAAGTGTCGGGTACATTGTCTTGCCTTAGGGGCTGTTGTTGGGTGGCACACTGGTGTTGTGAGCTATGTGTCACTTTGGTTGTGACTTGTTGCTTGGGCAGGTTAATGTTTAGGGCCTCCGCATATGTAGGTTTAGTGTTGCTATGTGTGAGTACTGATGGTGTGGGTTTTTAAGGACTATGTGTTACTTGAGGTGTAGTGTGTGTGTGTGTGTGTGTGTGAGAGAGAGAGAGAGAGAGACAGAGAATGCAGCTACCTAATCAGCCATGAAATCTGAAAAGCTGCTTTGGTTGGAGGTAGGGGGTGAGGGTCATAACAGTGGTCGCTCAGCACAGACAAAAGGAAGTTGGAAAGCTTTCCAAGTGACCAATCATCTATGAAATGTGAAGGCATGCTTAAATTGGGGAGGGATGTTCACTATACTGTGGATGGCTGAGCAGCTACACAGGAAGGAATCTGTAAAGCCTTTCATAGGTTCATAGGTTCATACTAGGCTATCTGCCCTAGGGCATTTATAAGCCTAGCCAGAGTGAGTGTGGCTTTCACCACCCCTTAGGATGAGAATACTATACCCATTAGTTTGCTGTGCCTCTGTCCAGCAGTGATACAGAGATGATTCCCGGGGTAAACCTACAATCTCCCATCCACTCGTCAAGATTTCTCTTGAACAGAGTCAGTGAGGGGCTCTGCCTCACATGGACTGGGATTCTGTTCCATAGTGTAGGGAGTCTCTGGGTGATGAATCTGTCCCTCCAGCACGTCCTATTTATATCAGTGTTGAGGTTTAAGTCTCTTGCTCTCGTGGCTCTGGTGGATTTGGATTTTTTGAGGTGGAGCATGTCCATTAATTCCGGGTTGGACATGGCCTTGTATGTCAGGCACAGATCACCTCTGAGCAGACGGTATGCGACTGAATAGAGCTGGAGTTTCTTCAGTCGAGCAGCGTATGACATATGTTTGAGCCCCTTTATCCTTTTGGTGAGGAACTTTTGGGGTCTTTCCAACTGCTGCAGGTGTCGGGTAAGGTACATTCCGAATGGGGCATTGTACTCAATCATTGGTCTGATAAGTGAAGAGTACAGGGGTACAATGACCTCTCCTGATCTGGATGTAAATTCCTTCATGATCAGGTGGGCAATGTAGAAGGTCTTCCTAACCACTTTGGCAATGTGAGTGTCAAAAGAGAGGTTACTGTCAACTTGGGTCCCCAGGTCCCTGATAACTTCTTCCGTGTTTAATGGATTACCACCTATGTGGTAATTAGGGGTTACCTTGTTTTTCCCAAAGGGTATGACTATACATTTTTTGGCATTTAGCTTAAGGCCATGGCTCTGGCACCAGTTATCCATTTCTATGAGACCTCTCTGGACGATGTCTGTGTCTGATGGAGTGTCGATTATGGTGCCCAGTTTGCAGTCATCTGCAAATTTTGTCAGCCACAATCCCCTTATGTTTGCCTGCACTTCAGAAAAATAAATGCCGAACAAGAGGGGGCCCAGGACTGAGCCCTGTGGGACACAGCTCATGACCGGCTTAGAGTCTGACATGGCACCAGCAACTCTAACCCTGTGGGTTCTGTCCTTGAGCCAGTTTGCAACCCATCTTGTGACATATGGGTTTACATCTAAGCTGGCGAGCTTTTCTATGATGCCCGAGTGGGGTATTGTGTCGAACGCTTTTGCTAGGTCAAGGTAGGCTGTGTGAACTGCCTTACCCTCATCAATGGCCTTAGTGACTGTTTCGAAAAAGTCGACCAAGTTCAAGAGGCAGGATCTGCCCTTGACAAAGCCAAATTGGTTAGGATCCAGTGTCTGTAGGTCCCCAGTGTCTTTATTTATGAGTTCCATTATGATCCTCTCCATAGCTTTGCAGACAAGGCTCGTCAAGCTTATGGGGTGGTAATTTCCAGGGTCCGTAGAAGCACCGCCTTTGTGGAGTGGGACCACAGTTGCCGTACGCCATTCTTTGGGTACGTATCCTGTAGTAAGGCTAAGATTAAACAGCAGCCTTATGTGTGGGTTTAGTTCCTCATTGAGTTTGTGTAGCACACAGCCAGGGACACCATCCGGTCCCATTGATGCTGTGTTTTTTGCTTTAGAGAGAGCAGCTCTCACCTGGGCATCTGAGATGTTTGGGAGGCTAGACTCTGGTGGGATAGATATTTCTCCTTTTGTGGGGGAGGGAGGGGAGAAATTTGCACTGAACCTGTCTGCCAGTATGTTGGCAATGTCTGTGGGTTCAGTGATTTTTGTATCATTTTGGACTAATTCTGAGCATATCTGGGAGTTTCCACCCAGGTTTCTAACATAGCTAAAGAAGGCCTTATGATTGTCTTTTGTGTCTTTAGCGGTTTTTCTCTCAAAGTTGGCCTTGGATGATTTTATGAGTGATCGTAGTTTTTTGCTAGTATTGATCAGAGATGCCTTCCCTTTTAGGGATTTTGCTCTGTCATGTAGTAGCTTTCTCCTCTTGTTGCACAGTTTGTTTATGGGTGGGGTCCACCAGACCGGGCGCCTGCCTTTGGTGGAAAGGGTCTTGATTTTATTAGGGATTGCTTGATCCATACATTCCTGGAGGTGCTCGTAGAAGGCATTTGTAATGGTTTCAGCAGCGTGGGTTGTGGTTTCCACTGGCTCGGGGGCCTTGAAGGATACCACTCCAGTCTTAAGAAGTGTGAAGTTTGCTTTTGAGAAGTTCTTCACTGTGGTCTTTTTTGCTGGGGTTGGGGGCGGGATGTGGATCTCCAGTGAGATTAATTCATGGTCTGATCTCACCAATGAGGGATATACTTCCGGTGTGGAGCATTTTGTCCCCATGTTTGTGATGATCAGGTCTAGTATATTTTCTCCTCTTGTGGGAATGGTGACTAGTTGTTCCATAGCATTTGAGTTTATGAACTCCAGGAACCTTTGGGCTAGGGTGTTGGGGCTTGAGTAATGTTCCCAGTCTATGTTTGGGTAGTTGAAGTCACCCAATATGATGGTGTTTGGAGAGACATTCATACTCTCCAGTGTCTTCAGGAAGGCTGTGTGGGTTTCCTGAGTTTGAGAGGGTGGTCTGTAGCATTCTACAAACTGTAGGGCAGTTTTACCTATGGTTAATTGCACCTGGATGGTCTCCGATGCTTCGTGCATTGCCACTAACCTGGAGGTGTGGGTATCCTTTATGAATATGGATACTCCCCCTCCTTTTGTGGTTCGGTCCGGATTTTGGGGCCGGAATGCATGATATGATGTATAACCTGATAGTGCTGGGGTGCTCTCAGGAGCCTTGAACCAGGTTTCAGTCACAGCACAGACATCGATGTTCTCCATACTGAGGAGGGCTTCGAGGGCGTGCATCTTGAGGTTTAGACTTCTGGCATTGAGCAGTATTACCCTTAGTTTTTTTCCATTTTTGTTTTCTAGGGCAGTAGGTTTATCATTTGAGCCTTGCCTAAAAAAGGCACTATGGGGGTGGCAAGAGCCTTTGCCAATATCCGGAGGCCCAGGGGTGACAGGTGCAAGCCGTCCCTTGTGAAGCAGCGTGGCTTGTCAAGCATGTCATCCCAGGCAAACAGACATTGGATCCCCTTAGAATGACACCAGTAATTAAGCCAATTATTAAAGCTGATCATTTTGTCTCTGTATTGTGGCATCATTCTTGGTGAGGGTAGGATACTGGTCAGGGTCATACCGGCCTGGGCTACATAATCTGAGAGCTCCTCTATGTCTCTTTTCATGTAGTCCAGGGAGGTACGTCTCAGGTCGTTCACGCAGGCATGGACAATGACTGAGTCATACTTGTACTTGCTGTGGAGTGACCCAAGTGCTTGTGTTATGTGGTGGATTCTAGCGCCCGACAGGCAGCTTACTGTGATCTTTTCCTTGTTCAGTCTGGTGAGTGGGACGTCAGTGTGTCTGACTATGGAGTCACCTATAACAAGTGTGTCTGGCATTGTGTTTGGCCTTAAGGGCTGTGACGGTTTAGCACACTGACTTTGAGAGCTGTGTGTTGCATGCCTTATGTCTTGAGGTGGCAGTTGCTTGGGTGTCTGCTTTGGAGGCCTCTGTAGTTTTGGTAGATTTTTGATCAGTGCCTCCGAGTACGTCTTTGTGTTTGTTTTGCAGTTGTGATAGTTCTATGTGAAACTGGGTTTGTGGTGTGCATGGTTTCCTTCTCCTCCTGTCTGGTCTTGCCAGTCCTGAGTTGAGAGAGCTCAGCCTCCAGTTTGGCTATATAGTTGCATCTCTCACATGTATTTGTGTTTTGTGGGAGAAGGAGTGGGTTGTCTGTGTACATGAGGCAATTGTAACATTGCCTCAAGATGCCAAGATTCACCAGCTGAACAGGAGAGGACGCTAGCAACTGACCCTTCGACATGCTAGAAAAAGTGAAAAAGTTTGCTGTGTAACTGAGTCAGAAGGGACCTATAGGGAAATGGGTACTCAAGGGGATTCTAGGCTAATGTAGTACTTTGTTTAGTATATAAGTACTTTACCTATATAAAAATGCTTTAGGAGCAAGTGCTGAGCTTTTGAGATAGAGAATAGACTGTTTAGATTGCAATCATGCTAATCAACTATGAAAGCTGAAGCCCTGCTTCAGTAGTTACTGTTGGCCTTTTTTGCTGGGTGTGACTAAGCTGCTCAACACAGACTGAATAAAACTGAAGTCTTTGAGATATGAATTGTACTGCCTTGATAACCATCCACTCAAAGAGTTAGTTTTTAAAAGTGAGTTGTCACCTGACTAACGGCTTCAAAGTAAAGTGCTGGGAGTTTACACAGTTCAGCAATATATTTTTTCTCTCTTCTTGCCCCTGAGCTGCTGCTGCTGCTTCATCATGCTTGCTGCACTCGGACCTGGGGCTATTCCATGACCAGGTAGACAGGCTTATTACACAGGCTGAGAACAAATGGACAAAGTGCAAGTCTGTCCCTGGCAATAAAACTATCACCCCTAGCTTACAGCAGTTTGTGTAATGTGAAGCAGTTTAGGGCTTTTTCTCTTAGCCCCAACATCCTTCCTTCAGTGTGACTATGTAGATGCATCTGGCTGGAAAGGCTGTAAGGAGTGGCAACAGCCAATGCTCTCTCTGTCCATGGATCATAGGGCAGCCATGCTTACTCTGCTTCTGTAGCCTCACAGTACAGGCATTATCTTTCTGAGCACCAGCTTCTACTGGAACTCAATGAAGGACCATCCTGCATGCTCTCTCCCCTCCAGGACAGACATGTCCATCCTCTCTACCTTGCCATTTGCTGCTTACTGCACTTGGATCACCTGGACTATGGTTGGGAATTTATCCCTCTACACCATCAGAAATTACTGATTTATATGGGATGCAACCTTTGGGTCTTTCATTAAAGGTCACCTACGGGAAAAATTAAAAAAAAGATATATATTTTTAACTTTTCCTTAAGTTTGGCTCATTGCAAACCTGTATGTACCAGACAGAAATAGTCACTACTTATTTTATTAGTTTGTAACCCTGACTGCCCTCCTGATGAGAGTTTGTTTTCTTCTAAAGAAAAATCTTCCCCATGATACACTGTCAGTCCACTGTTAATGAGAATACAGTGCCCATAGCTGCCAGTGACTCACATAAAAGTTCCTTCACTTAGAATAAAAGAACACAGAACAGCAGCTAATTTTGACAGGCTTCAGAAAAAGTATAATTTACTGTCACAAAGTGTCTCTTATAAATGTGTTTCTTACTGATGTGTTACGCATTCTGTGAAAAAAGCTTCCAGAACTACCAGCTCACTGCTGAGATAACAGACTTTTTTTTAGACATTCAACTTTGATCTGCTCCAGTTCCTTCTGAAGTTACTCCTCCCATATTCTAGGGTTACCACCTGTCCCACTTTGAGAAGGACAGTCCCTCTTTGGGCAGTTGTGTCCTGACAAAAAATATTAAAAAGGGCAAATGTCCAGAGATTGTAGGACATAATTACGTCCCATATTTTATGTAACAGTTACATAAAATAGTTATTTCTGTATCTAAAATACCTAAATGTTACAAGAAACATAATAAGCAACTAAACTGCTACAAGAATAAGATTTTATTTAGGAAAAAAAGTTAAGGTTCTATCCTTTGTACTGACCGTGGGTATGTGTCGGCCTGTAAAATCTGATGTGTGTCCCTAAAATGTCCCACTTTGGCCATTTGAAAAGGTGGCAACCCTACCATATTCCAACCCCCAGCTAGCAAGAGTTTCACATTTCCTGCCCTTCTAGTTTCAGCTAATTTGAATGACAATACACATTCAACTGAGTTGCTTGCATTCAGCCTGGTGTGCCAATTAAAGTGTTCCCTCATCTCACTCCTTACTCCTATCATCTGAATACCACTTTCACAGTAAGTCACTGTACAAAAATGTTTTTAGCTATCCTTGATTTAAAGGTGTCTAAGTATATGTCTAACCATGCCTGTAACATACAGAGATAATTTCAATCTCGGCCACTGACAGATTTAGCTATGAGTGCAAATTCATACTCTAATCACAAAGAATATTCCTGTTTGACTTGCACAGAATTGCAGTCTTCTGCCTCGTTATCCCTTAGGCATGCCCACTGATGTCTCCTTTTATTTGTAGGTACTACTGCTTTTGAGTGCAAATAGTCATTGCTGATATGTATTTGAAGCAACTTAACATATACTTTACTTCATGCTGTGCAGCCTACTCTCACTGTTCCAAACAGTATGTATATTGTTCTTGCTCACTCTCAAAACTGTTATCCACACCTCAATGGAACTCCAGAAAACAGGAAACAGTAGATGGGCTTAACACAGTTTTAATACAGTAAGAAAGCACAACACATAAATGATACTCCTTGAAAATACGTTTTCGTCCTCAACTTCATCAGATACAACTAACAAGCTAAATTACATGCCTTAAATACTTCAATCAAATACAAATTCACCAATAAAAACAGCGCAACACTAAAATGAACATGTTATAGGCTTTACCCACAATCCTTTAAACCTCCACTAACATAAATAACTTCACTTACAATTCTACACTTTAAAATTTCTTTTTAATAGAATTCATAATGTAAAATAAACCCTGTAACTACTTGCATCAATAAATGTTAAAACAACATCTCCTCTTAAGGGTAATAAATCATAAAAAAACTTGATATATAAGTTTATAAAATTTATAAAATGTTGTAATTCATGTGTCCTCTATTGGATCTAAAACTCACAACTACTTCACTTTTAAAATAACTACAGAATCTCACTATGCAGGGAGTCAACACAATCAAATGCCCCATTTGTATACTTTTTTGTAAATGTTATAATCTTGCCGCTCTCAGCTTTAAAACTGGGGCCAGGGATAAACCATTGTTTAGTCCAGGGAACCTACTGGCTTCTAAAAAATCTGCCAGTAAAGTTCCCTGTATTCAATTCTGGTCTCCCACATACCACCCCTTGTATCCCTTGGGATCTGAAGTACAAAAAAACTAAACTTTTACACATTCTATACTGTGCCTATATAGTGCATTATTAACATTTCTATTACTTATGGCATCCAGATATTCATATACTCTCCTTTTCAGCTTCCTCTCGGTTTTTCCTACATAGAATGCCTTGCACTCACATAAGGCAATATATACAACCCCGCTGGTCTCATAATTACTATAGCTCCTTGCCATGAGGGTTCTATTTCTGGAATCCAGGTGGACTAGTTCAGTATTCATAATGAAAGGGCATTGTGCACATCTCCCACATTTGAATGTCCCTTTCTTTTTATAGGTTCCACCCCCCTTAAGGTCATAGTATCCTTCCAAAACATTTTTGATACTTATTCCCTTCCTATAGCATGTCAAACCCAGAGCTGTTGAACATGTTCCACTTAAAGAAATCCCAATCCCTCCGAGCTACACGCTCTAGGGACCTAAACCTTGTTACCACAATAAACAGAACATGCTGGAGGGATAGATTCCTGTACCAGAGACTTCCCATACTCTGGAACAGACTACCTATCAATGTCAAACAGAGCTCCTCATTAGCACTCTTCGAGAAAAATCTTGATGATTGGATGGGAAATAGGAAATTCACCCCGGGGATCACTTCTGTGGCTCTGCTCGACAGAGGCACAGGAAAATAATTTTCTTGGGTGGCAAAAGCCAGGGTACATTTTTGGCTAGGCTTATATAGGCCCTAGGGCCAATAGCCTAGTACCTACCTATGAACCTATAGACACATTTAAAAGGGGTTTTAAAGTCTAGTTTAAGGTCACTGATTCTACTGAACCTAGTCCATTCCCTTTTGTTGGTTCTACATACAACACTGGCATCCCCACTAAACTCAGTGATGAATGCCAAACCAAAGTTCTCCTCATTCTTATTTTCTTTCAAACTTAAATGTTCACCCACAGGGCTACTTTTGGGAGTTCCCAATATTGGGGCATATTTGCCTATCTTCTCACTAGCCACATCCTGTTTCACTTGGGTGATTAAAGTTTCTGGGTATCCACGTTCACAAAACATCCCATGTAACACATCACATTCCTTTCTAAATTCTTCATCATTCAAAGTCATTCTACTAATTCTTACAAATTGCCCTTTTATAATACCTTTCTTCTGATGGAAATGATGGTCACTAACATAATGTAGAATAGAATTAGAGTATGTCTTCTTCCTGTATACCCTTGAATTAAATTTATTACCTTCCTTGTAAATAGTGATGTCTAAGTATGCAATTTCTTTATGGCCAATATTGTACGTAAACCTTAAAAATTCAGTAGATTCGGAAATGTACTGATAAAATTCCATGAATGTTTGAAATGTTCCTTTCTAAAAGATACAAATACCATCTAAAAACAGTTTGTAAAATACCCAGCAATCCTTGTATATACTATTCAAAACAAACTTCTTCTCCCACACCATTAGTATCAGGTTGGCATACATCGGGGGCACACCTTGCCCTCATTGCCACTCCACTGGTGTGTTGAAAAAATTCTCCCTGAAAGAAAATGTAATTCTATCAACTGCATACAAATATGTATCTCGTCAGAGTTCAAATGTGTATCTTCTCTTAGTTATTCCTCAAACCATTCAATGCCAATAGCATGAGATATTGAGCCAAATAAATCCACAATGTCTATAGTGATGAAAATTAAGTCCTCACTAAAAATGTCTTGCTTAATACTCCTTATAAAATCCCACAAGTCCTTTAACAGCATCTCATTTGTCATTACCAAATGTTTTAGTTTTACATCCAAGTACCTTGCCAAAGAGGATGTGACAGATCCCTTGCAGCCACAATCTTTCACAAGTTTTATTTCTGCAATATTCCTGTTTGACCTGCACAGAATTGCAGTCTTCTGCCTTGTTATCCCTTAGGCATGCCCACTGATGTCTCCTTTTATTTGTAGGTACTACTGCTTTTGAGTGCATATAGTCATTGCTGATATGTATTTGAAGCAACTTAACATATACTTTACTTCATGCTGTGCAGCCTACTCTCACTGTTCCAAACAGTATGTATATTGTTCTTGCTCACTCTCAAAACTGTTTTCTATTGCAGGCTGCCACAAGCTTTTCTTTTCATCGATATACAAAATTTCACACATTTCCCCAAGAAGCTAGATAAACCAGGCAACCTCTAACAGTATGTTTTATACAACAGTCATTTTTTGTGTACTTGTGACTTGCACTTCAATCATCATATGAATTTAGTTCTTACAGCAGGGATCAAGCATGAAAGGGCATTTTGCACAGGAACATCAAAAAACAAATGAGATGACAAAACGTTGCAGGATTATACATAAACTCCAACTCATATATATCACAGGGATGGGATATGGCTTCTGAAAAAAAAGAGTGCAAAGGGCAAACTTTGGGTTTTAAATAGCTGAGCTGAAAAGTACAGTTTTGTACCTACCATAAATGTAGATGTTCGAAGATCCACATTGCTGCAGTCCTTACACTTGGGTAGTCCGCTGTCCTCGGTCGGCCCGAATATCAAAGTATTAGGCTGACGTCAGTCAAGGCGCTTAAGACTGACATCAGGACGTCAGGGTACAAATGCGCATGACCGACGTCATATCCTCAGTCTTTTCTTGCCCCAGATGTCAGAAGACCCTAAAAAGAAAGGTCAAAACCAAAAGACAGCAAAACCAACCAACCACCCTTGCACTAATTATATGTACAATATATACAATATACACAATATTTACAACCCAACCCACACAACCGCCTCTAACTACAGAGGGGAAGGAGGGAGGGTAAATTGGACTGCAGCAATGTGGATCTTCGAACATCTACATTTATGGTAGGTACAAAACTGTACTATGTTCTTCATCTCACATTGCTGCAGTCCTTACACTTGGGTAGAATCCCAAAGCAGAGGTAAGGGAGGATGGCAAAAATATAAAGCAGCAGGAGCTGCCAAAATGCCCTGTAAAATTGCAGTGGCAAAACCAGCCCTAGATTTAGAGTAAAGTGGAAGGTGATAATGCTTAGAGAAAGTATGCACTGAACTCCAAGTAGCTGCCTCCAAAATATCTTTAGTTGCCATCCCCCTTAAAAAAGCTGTAGAAGTGGCAGTAGGCCTAGTGGAATGAGGCCTAATCCCAGCTGGAATCTCCTTATCATGATGGGAATAACAGAAAGCAATGCAAAACCCAATCCACTTAGAAATAGTTTGTTTTGACACAGGCTTGCCCTGGGAACTCAAAGCAAATGAAACAAATAACTGCTGAGACTGCCTGAACCCTTTAGTTCTGCTCAAATAATATCGCAACTGCCTGTGTACATCTAAAGTGTGCAAAATCTTTTCCCCTTTATTTTGGGGATTTGCATAGAAAGTAGGCAAATGAATAGTTTGGTTTAAAGCCACACTAGAAACCACTTTAGGCATAAAGGAAGGATTAGTACGCAAAGATACTCTATCCTTATGGAGAATTAAGAAAGGCTCAACTGCCATAAGGGCCTGTAATTCAGAAACCCGTCTTGCAGAGGTAATGGCCAACAAAAAAGCAGTCTTCCATGATAAATATTTCAACTCGGCAGTAGCTGCAGGCTCAAAAGGTTGTAGAGTGAGTTTCTCCAACACAAAATTGAGATCCCAAGCAGGAGTAGGAGCTCTACGTGGGGGTCTTATATTCTTTGCCCCTCTAAGGAATTGCTTAAACAAAGGATGAGAAAACAATGGTGGGTCACAGTCATAGTGAGCAGAAATTGCTGCAGCATGAACCTTAGTAGAAGAGAAGGACAAACCTTTGTCCAGTAACTCAGTAAGATATTGAAGAGCCACACTTAAATTAGGCTCAGAAACATCAAATTCCTTTGCAGTACTCCAAAATAAAAATCTCTTCCATTTATCTGCGTACACTTTCCTTGTACTAGGCCTTCTGGCCTCCAAAATAACATTCAAAACTTGCTGTGGAAGCTGAGACCCTCCAGGGTTCAAAACAGAATATGCCAGGCTGTTAGGTGAAGAGAGTGAAGTTTGACATTGAGTAAATGACTGTTCCCCTGAGACAGCAGGTGTGGAATCGAAGGCAAAGGCCATGGAGGCTCCCGTACCAGACTTCTCAGTAATGGGTACCAGTGCTGTCGAGGCCAATCTGTAGCTATTAAAATCATCTTTGGCTTGTCCTGTCTGACCTTTAGGAGTACCTTTGGGAGGAGAGGCAGAGGTGGAAAGGCATACACATGAAGATTGCTCCAATTGAAAGAAAGAGCATCCACTTTCCAGGCTGTGGGATGAAACCTTGTTGTGCAAAACTTTGGCAGCTGGTAGTTTAGTGGAGAAGCGAACAGATCTATGTCTGGAGTTCCCCATGACACTGTCAATTTCTGAAATACATGAGGATCCAATTTCCACTCGTGGGGATCCATAATTCGCCTGCTCAACACATCTGCTAAGGAGTTCTGTGCTCGGCAGAAACCTTGCCTGAAGATTTAGCTGTAAACTGAGAGCAGTCTCCCACAAAATCATTGCTTGCCTGCATAGAGGATAAGAATGTGTTCCCCTTGCTTGTTGATGTACCACATGACAGTTGTGTTGTCTGTTAGAATCAACACCTGCCCTGGAAGAAGTAAATCCTTGAAAGCTATTAATGCAAATTGGACTGCTAACATCTCCTTCAAGTTGATATGTAGATGTTGTAGTCTGGCAGGCCACGTGTCTTGTATCCACTTTCCATTTAGATGAGCTCCCCAAGCTTTGTCTGAGGCATCTGTCGTTAGAATCTGACTCGCCTCTGGCCGGGTCACAGAGAGTCCCTTGTTTAGGTGACATTCCTGAGCCCACCACAAAAATTCCTTTTGAATGCAAGGTATTATCTGAATGACAGTGTCCATATCCTGGCAGTGCTGTGTCCATACATTTTGAGATACCATTGTAGCTTCCTCATATGCAGTTTGGCATTGGGAAGCACCAGAATACAAGATGCCATGAACCCCAAGGCTTGAAGGACTGTCCTTGCAGTCAGCCTGGACTGATGAGACAATTGATGGAAGTAAAGGGAAAGATTCTTTTGTTTGTCCGGGGTCAAAAGGCCATCTGGGATGCTGTATTCAGTCTCACACCCAGAAAGCACATGTCCTGAGAGGGTACTAGACTGGACTTTATTTCGCTCACAGAATACCCCAGGCATCTTAGCACTGCTATCACATATTGCAAATGATGAAGAAGTTCGTCCCTTCCTTGAGCCAGAATCAGGCAATCGTCCAAATAAGGATAGATCTGTATTCCTTTTAGCCTGAAGAAAGCTATCACTGGAGCCAGAACTTTCGTGTACACTCTGGGCAGTAGATAAGCCAAAGGGCAATGCAGAGAACTGATAATGAGAAGTCCCAGCCCGAAAACGCAGATACTTCCTGCAACTTAGCCTGATAGGAACATGAAGGTAAGCCTCCTTGAGATCCAGAGTTACCATCCAGTGATCTTTGCCCAGCAGAGGTAAAAGCTGTTGTAACGTCAACATTTTGAACTTGGGAATGTCCAGATAAGTGTTGAGGATAGATAAATCCAAAATTGGTCTCCACGTGTTCCCCTTCTTTGGTACTAGGAACAGGCGAGAGTAAAATCCTAGGCCCACTTCTGGCAGAGGGACCGGCTGTATGGCCCCTATTTGAAGCAGCAGAGAAATTTGTTTGTGAGCCTCTATTCTTTGCTGAGGAGGAACGTCTGGCATGCCTTTGAAAGGAGGCAAGGTATGGAAATAAAACTTGTAACCTTGGTGTATGATATCCAATACCCATCTGTCTTGGGTAATTAAACTCCAATTTTCCTTGAAGAGTGCCAACCTTCCTCCCAAAAGTGCTGCCAGACGAGAAGGCTCTGGCAGCTGAAAAGGTAGGTCATTGGGCCTGTTTACGAAAGGACTGGCCCCTGCCCTCACCCGAAGACTGTGCAGGTGAACTCCCTGTTCTAGGCCTGAAAGAGCCCTGAGCTCTGCCCCTACCACGTCTAGATCTACCCCTAGACTGTGAATCATAAGAAGGGTACGTCCACCCCTTAGCAGGCCAATTCCTACTAAACTTCGGAGGTTGAACTTGCAAAAAATCTTTAACAGTCTGCATAGACGTAGCCTTGTCTTCCATTTTCTTTAAGACTGCCTCCACAGGTGAACCAAACAACACATCAGACTATAAAGGAGCATCTAAAATCCTTGCCTTAACATGGTCAGATAAATTCTGATCCCTCAGCCAGGCGTGCCTGCGAAGAACTGACCCAGTGGCAGCCACCCTAGACGAGGCCTGTACAGCATCAAAACCACATTGTAAAGAATGCTTACCCACCTGTTCAGAAACATGTACCAAATCTTGTAATTCTTTACACTCAATACCTTCCGCCAGAGCATCTACCTTAGACTTCAATTGAGAAAGTAGATAGTTTTGATATTTCAACATGTGAAACTGGCAATTCAAAGCCCTCATAGCTAAGGTGGAAGAAGTATAGACTTTCTTTCCCCATCTATCCAAAGCCCTGGCCTCTTTATCTGGAGGAACCGGAATTTTTACAACAGAGGCCTTGACACCCTTAGGTCCCTGACTAACAGTTTCTGGGTCCGCCCTAGGACTCTTATAAAGATATTTATGAGCTTCAGGCACCCTGTAATACCTATCCGGTTTAACAGGAGCAGGAGGCAAAGAATCCGGATTAAGTGAAGCCTCTGCAAACACATCTTCTACAACATCCAGAACAGGAGGTATAGCCAAAGGCCTATGCTGGGGTAAAAGCAAAAATTCCCTAAGCCTTTTCCTGGAATCAGAGAAGTCCTGACCTTCCCACTTAAAATGTTCCCTCATGGAATGAAGAGTCTCTGAAAAAGAAAAATCCTCTGGAGGAGAAGCAGAAGGAGTAGAATCATCCACATCAGAATCAGAATAAGGAGAATACTCCTGTAAGTCTTCAGCCGAAGACTCTGAAATATCCGAAGCCTGCTCAAAACTCCCCAACTCTGGTTCCACCCTAGGCCTCTTATCAGGAGGGGGCAAAGAACCTCTAATCAAAGTAATTAAATCTTCTGCCATTTTAAGCATGTGCTTCTTGGGCACAGATCCTGAAGAACTAGGAGTGACACCAACAGAAGCTAAACCTGGCCTGCCTATGGGAGAAGCCTTGGAAACAGAAGGAGAGGGCCTAACCACCCTAGGAAGGGAGGGAGTACAGTAACCTGAGAAGCCCCTTCAGCCTGACCTGCCTCCTGAGAGGCCACATCCTGCAATAACAAAGTCTCCCCCTGGGACTCCAGAGAAACCTCCGGCGGAACCACCAGTTCCACTGACACCTCTAAAGAACCGGCGTCCGCACGGACGACTCTTCTTGCCTGGGTTTAGCTGCTTTGTCTTTGCGCTTCGAAGAAGCGGCCGGAGCATTCGACGGCATATTATAATTGCACCGCTTCCCGAAGACCAACCTGGCACAATCTAACCTTCGCTTAATAGTGCGCTTATTGAACCTAGCACAAAAGCGACACCCAACAACGTCGTGCTCAGGCCCCAAACAAGGAATACACAAAGTATGATAATCTCTATGCGGTATCTGTTTCCCACAAGAAATACAGTTATTCACTTTTTCTGACATCCGGTAAACCACTGAGGCAAGAAAAAACCAAAATATTCCCCAACGGGGTACTTAGCCAACTTTGACTCGGTCTGAAACTCCGAATTCGAAAAATTTCAGAACGCCGAACGGCACTTGCAACTCTGCTTCTGAATCGGACCATGCGGCAAAAAAGACTGAGGATATGACGTCGGTCATGCGCATTTGTACCCTGACGTCCTGATGTCAGTCTTAAGCGCCTTGACCGACGTCAGCCTAATACTTTGATATTCGGGCCAACCGAGGACAGCGGACTACCCAAGTGTAAGGACTGCAGCAATGTGAGATGAAGAACATCATCAAAGTACAGTCAAGCCAGCAAATGTACAAACAGCCCATGGCAACAACAAAAACAAAGATTATAAGAGATTCTCTAAAGTTAGAATCCAGAGCAATCATGTAGATAACACACCTTTCAGCTACCTTAGCATCTACAATGACAACTTGTGAAGCCTAATGAACAACAATGAGTCTGGCTTTCAGTACAGGAAGGGGCAAGATGAGTTAACAGGTGCTGAGGAGAGGAATTCATTACATAGACATCATGACTCCTCAGTGTAATTTCAGTTGACTGTTCAGCAACAGAAGATGAAGAAGGTGTGATGCATATGACTGGGAACCATAAGTCACAGATAACAGCTTAGCATATTCATAGGAATCTTAACAGCATCAGATGAGGTATGAGCAAAATCACTAAGGAAACCAGTTGATAAACTGAAAAAAAAAAAAAAAAAAAAACATTTATAATCACCTCGTTCTTGGGTCACCAAACAGTTACATTTAAGCACGGACAGGTCAACAGAAAGCAGCTCAAAACAAATAGCCATACACTTGTACAATCACTATTCCACTGCACCATAGGATCATAGGAGGTTACTAGGCCACTGGCCCTGAGGCTCTTATAAGCCTAGCCAAGAGTTTAGCCCATGTTTAGACAAATCAGCACCCAATGCCCCTGTCTAGCAGTGACATAGGTGGAATCCCAGGGGTATATTTTCTGTTTCCCAACCAGTTATCCAGGTTTGCCTTAAAAAGGGGTAAAGAGGTACTCTGCTTGATGTGGAGAGGGAGTCTATTCCACAGATGAGGGAGTCTCTGGGACACAAACCTGTCCTGCCAACAAGTCCTGTTGATGTCACAGACCAGGTTGAGGTTACGTGTGCGGGTTACTCGAGTGCAGCTAGACTTGCGGATATGTAAAGTACAGTTTTGTACCTACCATAAATGTAGATGTCCGATAGGTATGCATCTGCAGTCATAACATATGGGTTGTCCTGCCTCAGGCAGCCCTTCGGTCGGCCGGATTCCAAAGTCTGGGTCTGGCCTCGGCTGATGTCGCACTTTCCCCGACGTCAGAGCGTCTGGGGTATAAAAGCATCAGCCGACGCCATTTTCCTCAGTTTTTCTTGCCCCAGATGCCAGGTGCCCTCGAGGAAGGCTAAATTTGGATAAATGCTGAAAAGTTCCAAACATTTGCAAATTATATACAAGAATAAACAAACAAATACACCATAATAGATTCCCCCAGCTAGCTAAAAGAGGGGTAAGCACCCTAGGAATACCACAGAGGGGAAGGAGGGAGGGTAATCCTGACTGCAGATGCATACCTATCGGACATCTACATTTATGGTAGGTACAAAACTGTACTATGTCCTTCAAGGATGCATCTGCAGTCATAACATATGGGTAGAATACCATAGCCAATCTGGGGGAGGAGGTACTAAGAAAAGGATGGTGTAGTTAAGATCCCCTGCAGGACTGCAGTAGCAAACCCTGCTCTGGATCTAGAGTATAAAGGTAGATTGTAATGCTTGGCAAATGTATGCACGGAGCTCCAAGTAGCAGCTTCTAAAATGTCCTTGGTAGCCACCCCCCGTAGGAAGGCTGTAGTGGTGGCCGTGGCCCTTGTGGAGTGAGGCCTGATATTTTCAGGCACTGTCTTTCCATGAAAGTAGCAGCAAAAGCGAATGCAATTTCCTATCCATTTTGAAATTGTCTGTTTGGAAATTGCTCTTCCTTGCACCCCAGCTGCATATGCTACAAAAAGTTGGTCAGTTTTTCTGCTAGTTTTTGTTCTGTCCAAGTAGTAGCGTAGTTGTCTGTGTATATCCAGGGTGTGCAATAGTTTTTCCCCTTTATTCTGTGGATTAGGGAAGAACGTAGGCAAGTGAATAGCTTGGTTCAAGGATACCCTAGATACCACCTTTGGCATAAAAGTAGGATTGGTTCTTAGTGACACTCTGTCCTGGTGGAAAATTAGAAAAGGTTGCACTGCCATTAATGCTTCTAACTCAGATACTCTTCTTGCTGAAGTGATTGCCAGAAGGAATGCAGTTTTCCAAGATAGAAACTGTAGATCCACTGATGCTGCTGGTTCAAAAGGGGGTAGTGTCAGTTTTTCCAGCACAAAGTTGAGATCCCAGGCAGGTATAGGGGGTCTTATTGGAGGTTTAACATTTTTGATTCCTCTCAGGAATTGTCTGAGGAGAGGGTGTGAGAAGATAGGTGGATCCACATTGTATTCTGCTGAAATTGCTGAAGCATGAATCTTAATGGAAGAAAAGGACAGGCCATTGTGGAACAATTCTGCTAAATATTCAAGGATATGCGCTAGGTTTGCCACTGTGACATCTGTGCCCCTTGATGTGCTCCAAATGAGAAATCTCTTCCATTTAGCTGAGTATGTCTTCCTTCTGGAGGGCCTGCGAGCCTCCAGGATAATGTCCTTCACCCTCTGAGATAAAACAGTTTGATTGGGATTTAAGGAATTTTCCAGGCAGTTAGCTGCAATGTTTTTAAGTTGGGATGCAGGGTCTTGAAATTGTTCTGCGTTAGAAGAAGAGGCCATAGGGGGAGAGGCCATGATTTTGCCTGAGACATGCTTCTCAATAGTGGATACCAGTGTTGTCTTGGCCAGTTCGGAGCTATTAGTATCACTTTTGGCTGTTCCTCCCTGATCTTCAGTAGAAACTTGTACATCAATGGGAGAGGTGGGAAGGCATATACTGTTAGGGTTTTCCAGCTGAAAGAGAGAGAGTCCACCCTCCAAGCTTGTGGGTGGTATGTCCTTGAGCAGAATGTCTTCAGTTGATGGTTGAATGGGGAGGCGAACAGATCTATCTCCGGTATTCCGCATGTCTTTTTTATGAGTTTGAAGATGTCTGGGTGCAGCATCCATTCGTGTGCATCCATAGTAGTTCTGCTTAAGCTGTCTGCCAGTGCATTTTCTTTCCCTGGCACGAATTGGGCCTGGAGTTGGATATTGAGATTCAGGCATAGATCCCACAGATTCATAGCCATCCGGCAAAGAGGGTAAGAATGTGTGCCTCCCTGCTTATGTACCACATGACCGTGGTGTTGTCTGTCCTTATTAACAGATGTCCTTGTTGGAGGAAGGGTTTGAACACTTCGATTGCATGCCTCACTGCCAGCATTTCCTTTTGGTTTATGTGCATGCTTAGCTGCCCTTGAGGTCATAGGCCTTGGATACATTTGTCCTCCATGTGTGCTCCCCATCCTCGGTCTGAGGCGTCCGTGGTGATGGTCTGCCTTGTTGTTGGTTTGTTGAAAGGCAACCCTCTGTTGGACTGGCAGACCTGAGCCCACCACAGGAATTCCTTTTGAAGGCATGGAATGATTGGTATCATGGTTTCTAAACTGTGACTGTGTTGAGACCATACTCTCCTTAGGTACCATTGTAATTTCCTCATATGCAGTCTGGCATGTGGGATTAGAATTATGCAGGATGCCATGTAACCCAGGGCCTGCAGGATTTTCCTTGCAGTAAGCTGAGTTTGTCTTGTCAGAATCATGAAGTAATCTGGAAGTTGTTTTTGCTTTTCTTCTGTGAGAAAGGCCATTTGGGTGTTTGTGTCCAGATCTGCACCCAAAATGGTTATCCTTTGGGATGGTACTAGTCTTGACTTTTGGATGTTGACTGTGTATCCCAATGTCTGTAACAGGTGTATGGCATAAGCCAAGTCCTTTAACAATTTTTTCTTGTTATTCGCTTGTATTAGGCAGTCGTCCAGGTATGGATAAATTTGAATTCCCTGTAGCCTGCAATGTGCAATTACTGATGCCAGGCATTTTGTGAATACTCTGGGCGCAGTAGATAAGCCAAAAGGCAATGCTGAGAATTGAAAATGCTCTGATCCTGCAAGAAATCTGAGGTGTCTTCTGCAGCTTGGTCGGATAGGGACGTGCAGGTATGCCTCCTTGAGATCTAGAGTCACCAGACAAGACTCCTTGCCCAGCATGGGAAGAAGTTGCTGTAGGGTCAGCATTTTGAATTTTGGCACAATGAGATAAGTGTTCTGAGTGGACAGGTTGAGAATAGGCCTCCATTGATTTTCTTTCCTTGGTACAAGGAATAGTCTGGAGTAAAATCCTTGGCCTTGTTCTGAGCATGGTACCTTTTCTATAGCTTTCATCTGAAGTGAATTGCTGATTTGTCTTAAAGCCTCTGCCTTCTGATTTGGTGGAAGGTTTGGCATTCCTCTTCTTTTTGGCAAAGTGTGGAAGTGAAACCTGTATCCTTTGTCTATTATTTGCAATGTCCATGTATCTTTTGTAATATAATGCCAGTTTTTTGAGAATAAGGCCAGCTTTCCACCCAAGGGTGCTTCCAATTGATCCCTGGTAGGCGGAATCAGAGTCAAGTCATTGAGTCTGTCCTGTAGTAGTGGTTGTCGCTGTAGCTGTTGCACTACTCCTCTGGTTGGTAGGCTGCCACTGACGGCCTCTGTAGGAGCCCTTCGATTGACCTCTGCCTCTAGAGCGCCTGTTCCTGCCTCTCTGGGCTCTATCCGAGCCTGGAAAGGACCAATTCTTTGTAGGCCAGTTTCTGCTGAATCTCGGTGGTTGAACTTGCAGGAAATCTTTAACTGTTTGCACAGATTTTGTTTTTTCTTCGACCTTTTTTAGAATCTCCTGAGCAGGGGAGCCAAATACATTTTGTTTCTCCATTGGAGTATCGAGGAGTTTAGCTTTGACATGGTCTGGCAAAGATTGCTCCTTCAGCCAGGCATGCCTACGAATAACTGCCCCAGTCATAGCTGATCTAAATGAAGCCTCCAGTGCATCATAGCCACATTTTAAGAAATGATTACTAACCTGCTGTGAGTTATGTACCAAATCCTGAAGGGATTTACGGTCTAGTGGTTCAGGAGAAGAAAACTTCTTATTCAGTTCATCTAACAAATACTCTTGGTACTGTATCATATGGAATTGACAGTTTAATGCCCTGACAGAAAGAGTTGCAGATGTATACACCTTCTTTCCCCATCTCTCTAAAGCTCTAGACTCTCTTTCAGAGGGTAGAGGATTTTTGGCAGTAGCGGCTGCAACCCCTTTAGGGCCCTGAGAAATAGTTTCTGGGTCTGCAGAATGGGCTTTATACAGATGGAAATGAGAATCCGGGACCCTGTAATATCTGTCAGGTTTGGCAGGGGCCGGAGGAAGAGTATCGGGGCTGTACAGACATCATTGTACACATCATCAATTACATTTAGAACAGGAGGTATAGCTAAGGGCCTATGCTGAGGCAAATGCAAAAAGGTCCTTAATCTTTTTCTAGAATCAGAGAAATCCTGACCTTGCCATTGAAAGTGCTCTCTCATGGAGTGTAAAGTCTCCCCAAAGGAAAACTCTTCAGGAGGGGAGGCCGAAGGGATAGATTCCTCTGCATCTGAATCCTCATAAGGCGAGTAAGGCCCTTCCTGGTGGTCTGACAACTCAGATCCATCCGTGGAATCATCTGAGGAATGTGGTTCAGAGGGGTTAGTCCTGGGCCTTTTGTCTGGAGGAGGTTGAGAGGCCCTGTCCGGGTGAGGTTGTGAACCCCTAATTAAGGAGATAAGGTCCTCAGCAAGGCTGAGGATCTGTGAACAAGAGGAAGGCCTCTGGGGAGCAGATCTGGCAGGCAAAGCTTTAGAAAGTTTGGCAGCTTTAGCCCTAGAAAATGCCTTAATGGACATAGAAGCTGGGGGCCTAGCTGCCCCACGTGCAGGGGTAGAAATGTCCAAAGGTAAGGTGTCGGACAATTCCTGAACACTAGCTTCGGTAGGTAGTTCTGAAGCCGACTCAGCCGGGGCCTCTCGGACCTCGGTGGTCGGGAGCATGGTTTCGGAAGAAGGAATAACCGAGACACTCGCGGTAGGCCTAGCCGTGGTTTCAGCCGAAACTGCGGGCCGCGAGTGTCGGTCCTTTTCCTTGTGTTTTTTGGCCATATGCGAAGTCGGAGTCTCCGACGGCATTTTATAAGCAAAAGCGGCTCCAAAAAAATCCTCTGCGAACTCCGACTGACGTCTAAGAGTTCGTCGGTTGAAGGAGGCACAGGCTATACAGGCCGATACGTCGTGGTCTGGGCCTAAGCAAGGAAGGCAGTAAGAATGGAAATCCTTATGAGGTATTTGTTTCCCACAAGTTAAACAATTATTTACTTTGTCTGACATCGGCTGAGGCAAGAAAGAGTCCCCAACGGGGTACTTAGCTTTTTTCGAAGTCTTCGGTAGCTGAAATCACTGGATCTGTCCGACCGGCACTTGCGAACAGCTTCTGCTTCGGGCACTGCGCGGCAAGAAAGACTGAGGAAAATGGCGTCGGCTGATGCTTTTATACCCCAGACACTCTGATGTCGGGGAAAGTGCGACATCAGCCGAGGCCAGACCCAGACTTTGGAATCCGGCCGACCGAAGGGCTGCCTGAGGCAGGACAACCCATATGTTATGACTGCAGATGCATCCTTGAAGGACATCAGTCCCATCAAGGTGGGGTCCATGATCGCCTTGTATGCCAGACAGAGGTCACCTCTGAAAAGTCTGTATGAAACTGAGTAGAGGGATAGGGCTTTTAGCCTATCTGTGTATGGTAGATGTTTGAGGCCCTAGATTTTACTGGTGAGGAACCTCTGTGGTCTCTCCAGCTGCTGTATGTGCTTTGCGAGGTACATGCCGAAAGGTGAGTTGCACTCAATAATGGGCCTTATAAGGGAAGAATAAGAAGTCATGTACCTACCATAATGTTCCATGTTAGTTGTCTTCGTCTCGCCTTCTTTCTTGCTGGTTGGGTTCGGAGCCGATCCTCAGCTCCGACTCGGCTATCTACTAAAGCTCGAGAGCTATTTACTGGCTCGAGGCCTCCCCATATCCCACAATGCTTGGCGCTAGATACCCAGATCTCGTTTGGCAGAGCTAACACCATAGAAAAAAATTTCAAGGACACCTGTCCAAACTACAAGGTTTACCTACAGTACTAAAACAGAGGAGGACATAACCTAGATAAGACTCAGCCAGAGGAAGAAGGCCTCAAAAAGGGACTCTTCTCGGTCTGTCCAGGCTAGGGGGATGGAGGGTGGGACGCAAGAAAGAAGGCGAAAAGAAGACAACTAACATGGAACGTTATGGTAGGTACATAAATTCTTAATGTTAAGTGTCTATCTCGCCTTCATTCATGCTGGTTGGGACACCGTCCCTAGCACCTTAGTCCTGAGTGGCTCATCGGAACAGACTCTTGAGCACAGTGGAACCAAAATCAGCTCTACTCCTAGAGGCCATATCCAACTTATAATGTGAAATTAAAGTATGAGGAGTGGCCCATGTGGCTGCAGCACAAATAGATTCTATTGGTAGTCTTGCTTGAAAAGCTACCGAAGTAGCTAACGCTCTGGTGGAATGACCTTTAGGTTTAGTAGGGAGTTCTTCACGTCTCAGCTGATAAATCAAAGTAATAATAGAGGACAACCACCTGGATAAGGTTACTTTAGAAACTGGCAGGCCCCGCTTGCCCTCAGCATAGGACAGGAAAAGTTGGTCTGATTTTCTTGTTTGTTTAGTCCTATCCAAATAAAAACGTAATTGCCTATGAACATCCAATTGGTGTAACTTTTGTTCAGCTTTTTCCCAATAGTTAGGAAAAAGACAGGTAGATCGACAGCCTGATTCAGGTTTGTTTCGGAAGGTATCTTGGGCAGAAATGAAGGATTAGTCCTGAGTGAAACTCTGTCCTTATGAAACACAAGGTAAGGAGGATGAATACAGAGGGCTTGAAGTTCCGAAACTCTCCTAGCTGAGGTGATGGCTACTAAAAAGAGAGTCTTCCAGGAGAGCAATTTTAAGGAACAGGAAGCCACAGGTTCAAAAGGGGGGAGAATCAAGGAAGCTAATATCAAGTTTAAGTCCCATGGAGGTGGGGGATCTCTTACCGGGGGTCTAAGCAAAATAGTTCCTTTAAGAAAGGCCTTGCAAAGGTTTTGGGACATGATGCTGGTTTCTGACAGGCCAGCATGGAAATTTGCGATAGCAGCTAACTGGACCCTAATGGTGGCAGACGAGGAACCAGCTTGAAAGAGTTCTGCTAAAAAATCCAGAACGTGATGGACAGGGGCTATAAAGGGGTCTATATTCCTACAGAAGACCCCAGGGCCAATCGTGAACTAGAGCATCTCTGGGGGAGTGGCCGGGGAGGGGAAAGAGAGTGAAGAAATCGTCACACTTGCTGTTGAGAGGAGTTGCAAAAAGGTCGCAGCAAGGCTGACCCCATCTGCGGAAAATTTTATCCACTACTGACTGATTGAGAGACCACTCGTGAGGCATGAGAATAGCTATGCTTAGCCTGTCTGCTATGACGTTGGACTTCCCGGGGATGTGCGTTGCTATCATAAACCATTGAGAGGAGATCGCCCACTGCCAGAGTCTGAGTGCTTCTCGACATAAGGGATAGGACTTGGTTCCGCCCAGCTTGTTGATGCACCACACTACAGACATATTGTCTGTTTGAATTGCAATAGTCCCGGTGGGCAGAGAGTCCTGAAGAGCTTGCAACGCTAAAAGCACCGTTCTCATCTCCAAGACGTTTATGTGCAGATGGTACTCTAGAGGTTGCCAAGTGCCCTGGACAGTCCTGCCCTGAAAGTGACCCCACCCGATCAGAGAGGCATCCGTGGTCACCATGGCAACAGGAGAAGGAAGAACAAACTGTCTGCCCTGGAGTACTAGAGGGGAGACCATCCACCAAGCCAGGTGGTCTTTGCATGATTGAGTGATTGTTATCTTGTGAGACATCGGAAGTTGTTGAAAGGACCATTGGGTAAAAAGCATCCACTGAAGAATCTGCATGTGAAAATGAGCCAAGGGAACTAGTATGATTGCTGCTGCCATGAGACCCAACATTTTTAGTATAAATCTTGCCTGAATCCTCTTGCACTGTAGTAAGCCCTGCACATGTCAGCGAATGTCTGACACTCTGTCTAGAGGAAGTTTTGCGGACAGATCTTTTGTATTTAATCTTGCGCCTATAAAGGTTATAGACTGACAAGGCAACAATGCAGACTTTTCGAAATTTATTGAGATATCTAGCACGGAACAAGTTTGGATGGTATAATCCCTGGCTCGCAGTAGTTGATGCCTGGTGGAAGCAGTAAGGAGCCAGTCGTCTAGATATGGAAACACCTGGAATCCTCGCCGTCTCAGGTGAGCCATAACCACTGCCATGCACTTGGTGAACACCCTGGGGGCTGTGGTGAGACCAAAGGGCAGGGCTCTGAATTGATAGTGACTGGCTCCCAGCCGGAAGCGGAGGAACCTTCTGGAGCACCTGTCCATTTTGATATGGTAGTACGCATCCTGAAGGTCTATGGAGCACATCCAGTTGTCCTGATCCAAAAAGGGTAGAATGGACTGAAGCGTGACCATCCAGAACTTCATTCTTTGAACAGATTTGTTTAACCTGCTGAGATCCAAAATGGGTCTTCAGTCCCGTCTTTTTTGGTACCAAAAAGAACTTGGAGTAAATTCCGGATCCTTGCTGGTCTGCTGGGACTGGCTGAATGGCCCTTTTTTCTAGCAGTTTTGAAATTTCTAGCACTGCTTGTTCCCTTAGACCGGGTGGAACATCTGGAAGGGACTTGGTTGATTGTACAGGGGTGTGGACAAAGGGGATTTTGTAACCCTCGGGTATGATGGACTGTACCCATTTGTCTTGTGTGAGGAGATGCCAGGCTTCTGGGTACAGTGACAATCTTCCCCGACTGCCTCCGAAGGTGGACAGTCGGGCAGCCCCTCAGGGGTGCTGAAAGGGTTTGTCAGAGAAGGATTCTCTGCTACCCTGATTTTGCGGACCCCCTCTGCCCCTCGGGCGGCATCTATTATTGTTCCCTCCCCTGCCCCTGGAGGGAAACTCGCCACGTGTGTCAGGCACGACTCCTTGGTGTTTCCGAAACCACATTTTCCCACTCTTCTGACCTTTAGGGTATGGTCTAGAGGGAGCAGAAAAACGGACTCCCAAGGCAGAGAGAGTTTTGCCTTCCTGCTCATACCTGGTAAGGGTATCCTTCACCTGTGGTCCAAACAGAGCCGAACCATCGAAGGGGGTATTGGTGAAGGACGCCTTAAAGGGGTCAGCAAAGTTACATAACTGCATCCAGGCATGTCTTCTCAAAGCCACGCCTGTACCTGCAGCCCTACTCGCCCCATCGGCTGCATAAGAAATGAGCCGCATGGAGGAGTTGACGACAGAGTTAAGGGTTGCCAGCTGGGAGTTAATCTTATCCGGAGCCCCCGCAGCTGATGGATCGTGAAGGGTATCAACCAGTTCCTTGAGAAGATCCCTTTGAAGGCGAGTGAAGTGGCACAGATAATTCAGGGACCGCATGGAAAAGGTCGCTGAGGAAAACATCCGCTTCCCGTACCTGTCCATTGTCCTAGACTCTTTATTAGGTGGATGGACAGGCACCAAAGGGTCAGCCAACTCCTTCTTCGTGGCTGCTGCCACCACCATGGCATCAATGGGGACACCTTTTGTCAAAAATTGTTTATTGGGTGGGGCTGTAATGAACTTAGTGGGCCTGCGGGGAGTTGGTTCCACTGTGTCCGGGGCTGACCACGCCCTTCGAGCCACTACTTCCATGAGCGGGTCGAAGGGTGGAGACACCCAGGAGGTGGAAGGGTGAGAACCAAACACGTCCAGGTATACAGACTCGTCCTCGGAAGGGTTAAGGGCAGTCCAGTTCCCCCTCTGCTTAAGGATCTCTAGGATGTCTGAAAAGGAGACATCCTCAGAGGGGCATCTTGGGGACCCTTCTGAATCCTCCAAGTCAGTATCAGACGTGACTGACTCGGGGGAGTCGATATGTTTCCTCTTACATTTTATCTTCCGAGGGGGCTCCTCTGAATGATCAGGGGAGGCCTCGGAGGAGGAAGATACACCCAATGGGGCGACCTGGAGCATCTGTTCTCCACACTTGGGGTCAGGAGGGTGGACAGAAACCGATGCAGGCACCATGGGGGGAGGAGCCGAAGGGGCCGATCGAGGAGCTGACTCAGGAGTCAGCATGCTCTTCATGACCTCAAAGGTGCCCCTATCAGGCAGAGCAGAGGGTCCCCACTCTGAAGAGACGTAAACCCCTCCCGGCACCGAGAGGGACGACTACAAGGCCGATGTCGGGGCTGAGCTCACCTGCGCCGAAGCCCCGAGAGGGAGAATGGGGTCGGACAAGGGTCCGATGCCACTCGCCCCCTCGTAGCCGACGATCCCTCGAAGGAATCAATGAAGAGATCGGAGCCGACGAAGGAGCTGAAAGGTGTGGTATGCTCCGACATTTCCAAGATTCCAGCCCCAACCAGCTCCGGCTCCGAATGCAAAGGGAGAGTCAGAGGAGGAATTGCTAAAGACGTCAGGAGAGCCACAGTCTGTTGAGAAGGGCTGGTTAACATTTGGGCCAGGGCCTGCAATTTAAGGAGTCTACTGACCACCCTCTCCAAGTCATGGTCAGATAGCCTGGAGGACCGAGAGGAGTGGGACCTATGGCTTTGTTCAGACTAAAGCAATGGTGACCTCGGAGCCAAACGAACCGATTCTAGGGAAGGGAACCTAGAACGTTTTCGACCCAACAACAGTTACGACACTAAAGTCGGAGCCGATTGAGGTCTAGAGATGTCGGCTCCAGCCGGAACCGAAGAGGAGCAAAATGGGAGCAGATGGCATGGCGGGCTTTGAGGATTTCCCCGACTGAGGCTTCGCCGGGGATCCCTCTGGCTTAAGTACGCCTCTCAAAATAAGCTTGTTCCTATGCTCCTGCAGGACTCTCGGGCTGAAGGCATGACAGACCGAGCAGGAGTCCTGCAGGTGTAGGGGACCCAAGCAAAACACACAAGAAGTGTGACCGTCTGTCAGAGACATCTTCTGACAGCACGAGTCACACTTCTTGATGCTTGAGACTTTAGTATCCTTGGACATACTGGCCAGAGGATACTAAAGAGAGAAAAATTAAACTAGTGCTTAAAAAGGCACACAGAAACACTCACACACCCGCACTAGTTAAACTAACAATAATAACTACAAAAAACGATCACACCACTGAATAACAATAACAACTATCCTTAATAATATATATATATAAAAAGTACAAGGCTAAACACTACTCCTATAGGTACAAAAAGGGTGGGGTTAGCCTAGGTGGGGGGGAGGGTAGAAACTCTCTAACAGAAAACGAGTTTCCTTAGTGGGATAAACTAGGGGATACACAGTGTAACTAGACTACAAGGGTAAAATTAACTATATCTAAGAAAAATACAAGGTAAATATTAGCTAATAATAGAAAAAAAAGATTAATACGACCTGAACCAGTAAAAGCGCAACCTCGTAGCTGAAGCGGCAAACGAGGTTAGAGTATCTACTGCCAAGCATTGTGGGATATGGGGAGGCCTCGAGCCAGTAAATAGCTCTCGAACTTTAGTAGATAGCAGAGTCGGAGCCGAGGATCGGCTCCGAACCCAACCAGCAAGAATGAAGGCGAGATAGACAACTTAACATTGCAGGGATGTTATGACCTCCTTGTTCCTGAATGAGATACCCTTACTTATGAAGTGGGCCATTTAGAAGGCTTTCGGTACCATGGAAGCAACATGGTGGTCAACAATCAGGTTGCTATCAACCTGGGTGCCCAAATCCCTCACAACTGACTGAGTGCTTAGGACGTTATTAATGTGATAATTTGTGGGGACGTCACTCTCCCCCAAAGGGGATGATGATGCATTTTTTGGTATTCAGCTTGAGGCCATGTTTCTGCCACCAGTCATTTGTCTGAGTGAGGCCCTGCTGGAGGATGCCTACATCACTACGGGAATGATCATCTGCAAACTTGGTCAGCCATAGCCCACTGGTTTTGGCCTGCACCTCAGAAAAGTATATCCCAAATAACCCTGAGACCGAACCTTGGTGTACACTGCTTGTTACGGGTCTAATGCTTGAGGTGGCTTCCCCTATTTTGACTATGTGGGTTCCATCAGTGAGCCAGTTTGCTACACATCTGGTAACATATGGATTTATGCCTAGTTGAGAGAGTTTATCTGTTATGCCCGAGTGGGGAATAGTGTCAAAGGCTTTGGCCAGGTCAAGGTTGGCAGTGTGCACAATCTTTCCCTCGTTCATGGCTTTGGTGACTGTCTCAAAGAAGCCAACCAAATTTAGCAGACATAACCTCCCCTTGATGAAGTCAAACTGTGTGGGATCAAGTGTTTGGAGGCTGCCGATGTCCTTGTTAATGAGGGCCATGATAATCCGTTCCATGGTCTTGCAGATCAGGCTAGTTAGGCTGATGGGTCTAAATTTCCCGGATTGGAGGATGCTCCACCTTTGTGTAAAGGGATGACAGTGGCTGCCCTCCACTCAGCTAGGATGAAGCCAGTACTCAGGCTGTGGTTGAATAGGGTGCCTAATGGTGCTGCAAGTTCCTGCCTGAGTTCAAGTAGGATGCAGCCTGGGATGCTATTGGGTCCCATGGAGGCTGTATTTTTTGCCTTTCAGAGAGCAGTGATGACATGTTCCTAGATATAAGGGGAAGGGGGCAGGTATTGGGGATGTCCTGATTTACTGATGGGGGGACAGACGGGTAAAGTTTTCGCTGGATCTGTCAGCCAGCAAGTTTGCTATCTCTATGGCATTTGTATATGTGGTGTCCTTGACCACCAGTTCTGAACAGATATGGGCGTTTCCTTTGAGGCTGCGGACATATGTGAAGGCATTATGATTTCCTCTAGCAGATGTTGCCAATTTGGACTCAAAGTTTGCTTTGGAGGATTTCGCAAGTGTTCTTATTTGTTTGTTCAGGCTAAGGAGACATTGCTTCCAATTGGGCATCTGCTCCTTCTTGGTCTTGGACAGCAATTTTTTTTCCTTTTGTTATAGAGTTTATTTATTGCAGATGTCCACCAGACAGGTTTACTCTTCCATGCGGAGGATGATTTAGTCCTGTTGGGTATTCCTAATTCCATGCATTTATATACATGCTCATATAGTGCTCTGGTGTGGTTCTGGATATTGGTGCCAGTTCCTACAGTGGGGGAGGGGGCTGTGAAGCTGTTTATACCATCCCTCAGGAGGCTGTAATCAGCTTTGGAGAAGTTTTTATATCTGATCCTAGCTGGGTGGGGGTGGGGTTAGGGGAGATGGTGACTTCGAAAGTGACTGCTTTGTGGTTGGGTCTTACCAGGGAGGATGATACTATAGGGATGCTGCAGTGGTTACTTCTTAGCCGAAAATATTATCACCCCTTCTGGGGGTATCGACTAGCTGTTCCAAGGCATTTGCATTGATAAAATCAAGGAATCTCTGGGCATTTGTGTTCTGGCATGAGTAGTTCTTCAAGTGTACATTTAGGAAGTTAAAGTCACCCAGGATCGGGGTAAAGGGTTAAATCTTGACAGATTCGAACAGGTCCAAATAGGAGGATTGGGCATCTTGAGTCAGATTTGGGGGCTGGTAGCTAGCTATGATTTGAATAGGGGTCTTGTCAATGGTTAACTGCACCTAGACTGTCTCCTGTGCGTTATACTGTTTGACCAGCTTAGAGAGGTGTGTATGTCTTTAATGTATATTGAAACTCCACCTCCTTTGGCTTTACTGCCTACAATTTGGGGTCTGAATGTATGATAGGATAAGTAACCAGGTAAGGCTGGGGTGCTCTCCTCCACAGCTTTGAACTAGGTTTCTGTGACTGCACAGATGTCAGCAATTACTGTTTTCCTTACAGGTGTACCATTCAGACTGTTTATAAAAGTCACATCAAGAAAGGCACGTCACCTGATGGATGGCAGGCATTATGGGTGACACTGACTATTGTTCACACCACACTTTAGTATATTCACAGTTGATTAAAAATGCCAAAGTACAGTCACATTAAAACTCCCTTTCTCTCTGTATCAGACCACATATCAGTATAATTCTGGCTTCCAGGTACAGTTTAAAACACAATGTAAAACAGCAGGTATGCACACTTAGGAGAAAGTCATCTTCCAGAAGATGACTACACAGGCAGACATACATGCCTTATCCAGAACATGTCAGAAGAAGTGAAGCGACTGCGGTATATTCAGGCATACTAATTACCTGTAATGCATAACTAACAATGTATGACACACCACTGGGAACCCCTTTCTTCTGCAATACCGCTGTAGAACCATTAATTCACGTGGAATGACCTTGTAACAGGATTTCTAATCACTACTGACAATTGGCCAGGAACTGTTAGGGAGAAATGATATGGCACTTGGTCATGTATACTGTACTCCCTGCACATTTTCAACGTCTTCTCCCCTCACTATATATTTTTAAAGAAAGTTCTTCCTTTTATGGTATTACCATGCATCCTTGTTTTTTGTGGAAACAAAGATAGGTGATAAACAGAAATTCTACTGCTTACTGCTATTATTTTGCAGCTACTGCCAAAAGCACAGATTATGGTAAGGCTTGAATGCACTCCATAAAGTGTGTATGTGCCCCCCTATTGGCTGTGTGCCTGCCATAAAGCTCAGCGGCCATAAGTCAATAAGCTACTGCCTGGCCGGTCTGTAGTTACCCTGCTTGGGTTACCTTCAGTAGATGTGTTGAGCAACAGCTGGATGCATAACCAATGAATCTGCCAAACACAAACTGTGAATTGCTACTCAATGAAGGTTTCACTGACAGGTCGCAACTTGGAAATAGATGACATGATGCTAAGGAGGAGGATGGACATCCTATGTTTCCAGGAGACAATACAGAAGGGCAGTGCAGCCAAGCCACTTGGTTTGGGATCCAGAGGAGGACAGGCTAGAAATAGTCTGGGGATTGTGTTGAAAGAAAGGCTTCAGAAGGCAGTGAGGGATATCATCTGAATTAGTGACAGACTCATGGCAATCAGACTCCAGTGTAATGACAGGCTGAGATTATGAATACTCTCCTATGTCCCACAGCAAGGTAGTGATAGCGAGGAAAAGAGTGCATTCAGACAGCAATCTCTGGACCTTTGAGATAAAGCAGGACATCATGAATTGGTTTTGATAATGGGTGACTTGAATGCACATATCATGATAGAACAGGATACGAGGACTGCCTGGCTCCACATGGGTGAGGCAACAGGAATAAGAGAGAGGCCATTCTAGGCTTCTGTCTGCAAATGGCTTGATAGTAGCCAACACAAAATTCAGAGACAGAAACCGTCACAACTTCACATACAAGAGCAGCCAATAGGCAACTCAGGTAAACTTCCCCTAGTGGGGAAAGGGTACTAAGGTATAATCATAGATTGCAAAGTGATCCTCAGCGAAACAGTTGGTCCACAGCATAAACCACTGGTTGCCACAATCAGCTGCAAGCAATAGGCAGAGAGGGCTCTAAGGTCAACAGAGACTAGGCTGAAGACCAGGAAGTTGACTGGAGATAAAGTATAACAGTTCAAGGAATTATTCAGGGCTCCAGCTCACAGAGAAGAGGTGGAAATAACTCTACTTGAAGAATGGCAGCACCTTAAAATAGCATGTGTGAGGACTACAGAACTGAATTGTGCCCTGGCCATGTATGATAATAAAATACACATAAGGAGAGTATGTGGTGTAATATTGCAGTTTATGGATCTCCATGAAAAAAAAAAAAGAGTGCAGAAAAAAGTGAGAGACAGAAAAGACCGTCCTGGCTATGAAGGAATGGAGGAAGCCTAACAAGGAGGTGCAATATTACAGAACAAGGCATTGGAGGCACTCTACCAGCTTCTGCAAAGTGACTCAGTAGGTGATGCAAAGAAACTACATCAGGTTGCAAGGCCAATACATCCAGATAAAGAAGACAGCCAGACACTCTTCATAAGGGATGCCTGCAACAACATTCTCACCACTCCGCAGGACATCAACGGCAAATGGAAGGATTACTTCCAGCAGCTTAGGAATCACGATAACCCCACAGAGGATGTAGTGCCTCAGAAACAGTCTAAAATACAAGACAAACAGGATACCACCCTGGAAGAAGTAATAATTTCACTAAGGAAAACCAAAATTACCATTGAAATTATAGACAAGTACCCCCTTACCTTCAATAATGCAAAGACATTATTTGCCAAACTCCAACTTAATGCAATAAAAGAACTAATCAATGGTGCATATATTCCCCTGGGTAATAACACTGCTACAGTTGAATCCATCCCTCCCACTGGGCATCATATTCCCTCCCCCAAGAAACAATTATACTGGGTGACTTCAACATAGATTGGTCATCCATCAACTCACCCCTCCCCAGTAACTATATAAACCTCCACTGTTTTACCCAATTAATCTAGACCTCCACCAGGATAGATAAATCATCCAGGAAAGAATCCACATTGGATTGGATCCTCACAAATCATTTATCCCTAACACACTACTCTGACGCCCTCCCTGACAATCTTAGCAGCCACCTCTCCACCTTTGTACTAAGGCACCAAGTTAAACCAATTAAGTCAACCTCCATGCAACAAATACATTACACAAAGAAATTCCAACCCCAAAACTTCATATCCAGATAGATGCAGCAGCTGGAGAGACCTCAGAGGTTTCTCACTAAGAAAATACAGTGATTCCAAACCATGACCTACGTGGACAGGCTGAAAGTCCAGTCACTTTACTCTGTATCTTATAGGCTGCTGAGAGGTGACTTGTGCCTGGCCTATAGGGCAGTCTCCAACCCTGCCCTACTGGAAGAGCTGCACATCCGCAAGTCAATTGGCTCAAGAGTCACTCTGGGGATCTCAGCCTAGCTTGTGACATTAACAGATCATACTGGAGAGACAAATACGTCTCCCAAAGACTGCTGCTTCTCTGGAATAGACTCCCTATTCATGTAAAACAGAGCCCCTCACTGACCCTATTAAAACACAACCTAAATAATTGGATACAAGGCTGCAAATTCATCCCTGGGATGGCACCCATGTCCCTCATGGATAGGAGTAGCCAGTGTTGGTTATAACAAATTTGGTGTGAAAATTTCCCGGTTATATTTTTTATATATGTTAATATGTCTAGTGGAAAAATTGTTTTACAACCTTTTACGATTTTTTATAGCATTAATAAGTGGTACGGTACTGTGTTTGCAATAGCTCTCATTTTACCTATGGAAGTTTCAAGCTTGTAGTTTACAGAATACGGGATTGAGTTTGAGTCACATGATGACTGGTTGTTTTAAAAATGCTTGCTTAGCTATGATGTTTTATCTGATGAAGTGTGTTTTAAAGACTGATTAGATGAAAGCACTTATTGTTTTTTATTTTTAAAGTATTTACTAAAGTGTAATTCACAGCAGCGGTCTAGCGGTTTTTGGACTCCCGGGCTTTGTGAAGATAAAAGAGTTTGCTTTCTTAGTTTGATCATAGACCTTGCTCTGTTCATAAATTCATTCTGTGAACCACCCAAAAAAGAACAAATGGGGATATACTTGGGATTAACATGGCTGGGTTCTAGGGCCACTAGCCTAATAACCTCTTATGAACCTATGATGTAATATATGTGAATGGTATTGGAGAAAGTATTTTACATCCAGAATATAACATTTTCAAAAAAAATTCAGATATTTACTTCATTTTTTGGGAGGGGGAGTCCCTTACTACTAAAATGTGTGGTGTGTTCCAGTCATTGAGGAGTGAAGTCAAAAAATAATGACATATAATTGAGTTTCAGAGTTAATTTCCTTCAGAAAATGTATGCTAAAATAAATCCTGTTATTCAAGAAACTGTTTAATTTCAAAGACATGCATCTAGAGCATTTCTTCCCACGCCTCTGCTGAAAATTGGCTACGTTCCAAGTCGGACTTACCCAGTTAACAAATGTTAAATAAATAAATAATTTGTATAAGAACATATAAAATTTTATCCTACTTTTGAGCCTTTGTGCCCCCCACAATTTTACGCTTTATACAGATGTCTTAAGCTAGGAGGTCAAGAGGTACCTCTTGACTGCTGCCACTGCTAGATCGATCTTACCCCCCCCAAAAAATATATGTGGTTCAGAAAATGCATGCCAACGCAAATCCTGTTATTCAAGCAACATTGCTATAAGAATACTATTTAAAATTTGATTCCCATTTTTGAGCCTTTGTACCCCCTTCATGTCCAGATTTTTGTATATTATTTTTGGTTTGTTTCTCATAAAAATTGTGGTTTTCTGGAAAAATACTAAGGAATGAAGTCACTAAATGTGAATATACATTTCACTGATAATTGCTATAACTGAAAGACGTCTAACAGAAAATAAATTCCCAAACATCTGGAAGGAATCAAAATTCTTGCCTCTAAAGGTGGCAACCATAGCCAGTTTTAGGCACCAGTGAACCCTGGAATCGCTGGGGGACCACTGAATGACTGACTGCTACATGCATACATGCTTTCACTCTTTATGCTCACTCAAAATGGCACTCTTGCTTGCATGTGTTCTTACTTATATGCACATGAACACTGACTGGAATGCTTCTTAAAAGGTATACCACACACAATGATCTACAAGGACTTCTCTGAAAAGAGGATTTTACTAGAAAAATGTATCCACCTTCAAATCATGAATCATCATCTTTCCAATAACCTTCTTATGAACTCCCAGCCCAGCTTTCAACCAGGGCACAGTACCTCAACTGCCCTCACAAGCTTCACCAACACAATCAACCAAGTCAAAAATAGTCAACATGTTGCCTCCATCTTCCTAGACATGTCCAAAACTTTTGACACCATGTCGCATCAAAAACTCCCTTGTAAACCTCAATCAACCAGCTCTCCCATGGTTCCATACTTACTTATCAGATCACCAACAGGCTCTCAAATGGCAATCAGACCTCTCTTCCCTACTACCCGTCACAATTTGAGTCCCACAAGGGTCAATCCCATGCTCACTCCTCTTCATAATTTTCGCCAACAAGCTACACACGGCCACCCGGTCTGCCACTATTATCCAATATGCAGATGATTTCACTCTAATCGGCTCTTAACCTTCCCTCCCTTTACTCCAAGAAGTAACCCAACAGTCCTTCACTGCTACAGAAGCCTGGCTCACCAATTATCAAGTTATCCTTAACTCAGATAGAAAAAAAGTAATGATTTTCTCCAACAACAGATCCCACCACCACCAATCCTTCCACATCTACTCATCAACCAGCACCACAATAGAACCTTTAACTTACACAAAACTACTTGGGGACACTGACACCTAGCAGCAGTAATTAAAATAAAAACGTAAAACTAGGCTCCCTATGCAGAGCCAAGCCTTACCTTACGAACTCCACCAGACAATCTATTGCCAGGACACACTTACCCACCCTTCTATTACAAACCTCCAAGAAAACTGACTAAACTAAGCTTGAAATTTGCTGTAACAAAACTGTCAGATTCGCAACCAACTTTCCATTTTGAATCCACCAATACATCTCTCTCCACCAACTACACTGGCTAGAGCTACCTAATCTGTTATGCTACACCCAACTAACAGCTGCACATACCATAATATACAAACCCTACAAATGCACATCTCTCCAAAATCTTCTCCAACCCCAGACCAGTAATAGAACCCAGACAGCCACTGGCAAATTCATACTAAAAGTCACAAAAGCAAACAGCAGGTTTGGGAATTCACTCTACTCTAATCGCATCTCCAGGATATATATATAACACTATCCCACAGCAAACCATAACTACCACTAACACCTCCAAATTCAAACAACTCCTTAAATCCCATCTAACCAACTCATGGCGTGTATATCTCCTGGCTGGCTCCATCCCCCCCATACCCTATTACAGTCTTTCCCTTTTCCCACACACCAGCCATCTGTTTTATATAACTGTGGAGCTTTTCTCCCCAGGCATCTTCTGACCTTACCGGTAAACCAATGTCAATAAATAAACAGCTTTTCTCTCATCCACACATCATCTCCGATAGTGGTACCTTTACCGACCCACTCAGCGATCACTTTCCCACCTTTGCCTGCCGTTTTTCCTCTCTCCTTAACTTAGGTAAAATAATAAACCCCACCCCTGATCCAAATGCTGCCGACACAGACCTAGCTACTCAGTTTACTTCTTTATTCACGGATTACATAGCCAAACTAACATCTACCTTCACCAACAATCTTACTTCCACACCTCTACATTCACCTACTCCCTCCTACTCTAGTACCTCCAACTCTCAACCTCCTCCCTTCTCCATAAATCCCATCCCTGTATCTACTACAAAAAAACTTCTTCAAAACCTGAAACCAACTTCTGATGCCCCTGATCAAATCCCCTCCTACTTCTTAAAGACAGCTGCAGAAGCCATAGCCCTTCCCATCTGCATTCTAATTAACCGATCAATCACAGAAGGCCATGTACCCCAACTCTGGAAAAAGGCCTTTATTATTCCACTCCACAAAGGGGGTAATAATAACATCTCAAACTTTTGACCTATCGCCATCTCCAAACTTCTCGAAAAATGCACCCACCTTCAACTTTTACCCTGTCTCACAAACAACCACCTTCTAACTCCCACACAACATGGATTCAGACCTGGCCATAGCACTACCACCACTCTCCTTTCTAGAAACCATTAAGAAGGCCCGTGCCTCCAACCACATTGTATCCACCCTTGTAATAGACCTTTCAAAGGCCTTCAATACCATCTCTCACAACCTTCTCCTTACCAAACTCTCTAAACTAAATATTTCTCCCTCCTCTATCAACTGGTGCACCAGTTACCTCTCAAATAGGCAACAAGCAGTAAAGTGGAAAAAAGCTACCTCCTCATTCTTCAGCACTCCCACGAGTACCCCAAGGTTCAGTTCTAGGTCCACGGCTATTTAACATTTTCATAAACAACTTCTATCACACCATCCCTAATGCTACGCTCATCCAATATGGTGACGATTCATCTATAAACTGTTTAGTTACCTCCATCTCCATACTAACAAAATTAACTCAAGATGCCTTCTCCTCCACTGAAAAATGGATGCTAGACAACCACCTAGCACTTAATGCCACCAAAACCAAACTCATGATATATACCCTTCCAAAGCCATCACCCTAGACAAAAACAATTTCTTTCACCAGTCAGAAAGTACAGCTGTGTACACTTACCATAAATGTAGATGTTAGAGTGTATTCACTGTTGCAGTCATTACATTAGGGTTATCTGCTTGCAGGTAGCCCTCAGTCGGCCTGATTAACAAAGTCTTGGGTCCTGCATTAGTTGCTTTCCCTTCTTCCATGATGTCAGGTCATCAGGGGTATAAAACATGCAGCCGTTGCCATTACATCAGTTTTTCTTGCCCCAGATGTCAGGAGGCCCCTAATGGGAAGCAATTAAATATAAAATTGCAATGATATACCTCCAACAAAAAAGCAAATACACCAAAAAGGCTTTTAAGCATAGTAAAGGAAAGTAGAGGTATAGCGAAAATAAGTTAGGGAGCTGGAGGGAGGGTAACCAGGACTGCAACAGTGAATACACTCGAACATCTACATTTATGGTAAGTGTACACAACTGTACTATGTTCTTCGTGTTTCACTGTTGCAGTCATTACATTTGGGTAGATTCCCAAAGCTATGGTTGGGAGGAGGAATTTAGATAGCATTAGGACCAGCTATAAGGCCATGCAAGACTGCAGTGGCAAAGCCAGCTCTGGATTTAGAGAAAATTGGCAAATGATAATGCTTGGTGAAAGTATGTACAGAACTCCAGGTAGTAGCTTCTAGGATGTCCCTGGTAGGGACACCTCTGAGAAAGGGTGTAGAGGTAGATGCAGCCCTGGTGAAGTGAGGTCTGATCCCCTGGGGGATAGGTTTTCCATGGAGCTTATAGCAAAAATGAATGTAATGGCCTATCCATTTAGAAATGGTTTGCTTTGAAATAGCCTTCCCCTCTGCCCCTGCAGCAAATGCCACCAGCAGTTGTTCAGATTTCCTTTGAGGTTTAGTCCTGTCCAAGTAGAATCTCAGTTGTCTGTGCACATCTAAGGAATGCAGTATCCATCCCCCTTTGTTCTGTGGATTGGGAAAGAAGGTTGGCAAATGAATGGACTGATTAAGAGCCACACTGGATACCACCTAAGGCATGAAGCATGGATTGGTTCTGAGGGACACCCTGTCCACATGAAAGATGATGAAAGGCTCCACTGCCATAAGGGCCTGTAATTCAGATACCCTTCTAGCAGAAGTGATTGCTAAAAGAAATGCTGCTTTCCAAGAAAGAAATTTTAAGTCTGTAGTAGCAGCTGGCTCGAAAGGAGGTAGCGTGAGTTTCTCCAAAACAAAGTTAAGATCCCAGGATGGGGTTGGAGCTCTCCTGCATGGTTTCAAAATTTTGGCCCCTCTGAGGAACTGCTTGAGCAGTAGAGGAGAGAAGAGGGGAGGTTCTGTGTTATAATGAGCTGAAATGGCTGAGGCGTGGATTTTAGTGCAGGAAAAAGACAAGCCCTTGTGAAGCATCTCAGTTAAGTATTGTAAAATCTGAGGTAAATTGAGCGCTGCTGTGCTCATCCCTTGAGATTGGTTCCAGGCACAGAATCTTTTCCATTTGTCAGCATAAGATTTTCTAGTACTAGGCCTCCTTGCCTCTAAAATGATATCCATTACAGGTTTACTCAGGGATGGTAAAGGAGAGATTATGTAATTAGCCAGGCTGCAAGGTTCAAAGTTAGAAGCTGAGGGTGCAGAATCTGGTTCTCATGCTGAGACAACAGTTAAGGAGTTTGAGGCAGGTGCCATGGGGGTAACTGTGACACATTGCGAAGAAGGGGATATCAGTGCTAGCGTGGCCAGTCTGGAGCAATCAAAATCATCCTTGGTTTGTCCTGTTTGATTTTTAGTAGTACTTTGGAGAGCAGAGGCAGAGGGGGGAAGGCATAGACTGATAGGTTTTTCCAGCTGAAAGAAACAGCATCCACTTTCCGGGCTTGTTTGTGGGGAGTCCTTGTGGAAAGTTTGTCCAATTGGTAGTTCTGGGGGAGGCAAACAAGTCTATATCTGGGCTCCCCATTTCCTTGTTAACATGTTGAAAATCCTTGGCTCCAGTTTCCACTCGTGTGAGTCCATGAGGTTTCTGCTTAGTCCGTCTGCCGGTGTATTTAATTTTCCTGGCAAGAATTGAGCTTGTAGGTGCACTTGGGTGCTCAAGGCTGTGTTCCACAATGCCATGGCGAGTCTGCAGAGGGGGTAAGAATGTGTACCCCCCCCCCCCCGTTTATGTACCACATAACAGTGGTGTTGTCAGTCTTTACCATTAGTTGTCCTGGAAGAATGTGGTCCTTGAAGGCTGTCAGAACATTCTGTACAGCTAACATTTCTTTTTGATTGATATGCAGGTGCATTTGATTTGGGTTCCATTTGCTCTGAATGCACTTCCCTGCCAGGTGAGCCCCCCATGTATAGTCTGATGCATCTGTTGTTAGGGTTTGGGCGGCAGGTGGTGTTGTGAAAGGTAGTCCCTTGTTTTGGTGGCAGGCCTCTGCCCACCAAAGGAACTCTAGGCATAGGCAATGTATGACAGGAATCAATGCTTCTAGATCCTGAGAATGTTGATACCATAGGCTTTTTAGATACCACTGTAGTTTCCTCATATGCAGTCTTGCATATGGAAATAGAAGAATGCAGGAGGCCATGAACCCCAAGGCTTGCAGTATTTGTCTTGCAGATAGCAGGGTTTTTGTGGCCACTTGTTTGAAGTACGTTGTCAAATGAATTTGTTTCTCTGGCGTGAGGTAAGCCATCTGGGAAATAATATTCAAGCTTGCTCCCAGGAATATCATTTGTTGACAGGGTACCAAGTATGATTTCTTTTCGTTTATGGTGTACCCCAGACAAGTTGTAACCCTTTGTACAAAGGCCAGATGATTCAAAAGTATGTCCTGGTTTTCTGCCTGAATTAGACAATCGTCCAAGTATGGGTATCTTTGAATATTTCTTTGCCTGCAAAATGCAATAACTGGAGCTATGCACTGTGAGTATCCTGGGCGCAGTAGATAAGCCAAAAGGCAGTGCAGAGAACTGATAGTGCGTGGAGCCTGCTTTGAAGCGTAGGTATCTTCTGCAAGATTCCCTGATTGGGATGTGCAGGTATGCTTCTTTTAAATCTAGTGTTGCCAACCAGGCATCTTTGCCTAGCATAGGAAGTAATTGGTGAAGAGTCAGCATCTTGAATTCTGGAATCTCCAAAAAGGTGCTTAGAGTAGACAGGTCCAGGATTGGATGCCGTGAATTGTCTTTTCTGGGTACCAGGAAAAGTCTCCAGTAGAAACCTTATCCCTTTTCCTCTTCTGGTACCAGTTGAATAGCCCCATGCTTAAGAGAGAAAGTACTTTATTCTGGGCCTCTGCCCACTGATTTGGGGGTAGGTTTGGCCACCTGCTTGGTATTGGCAACGTGTGGAAGTGAAATCTGTATCCCTGGGACACTATATTTAAAACCCATTTGTCCTGGGTAATGAATTCTCAGTTCTTTGCATGAAGAGCAATCTTTCCCCCCAAAGGGGCAGTCAGATGATAAGTGCTTGGAAATTTTAAAAGTAAGTCATCGAGATAGTTTACCATAGTGGGGAGTTTTGTTACTCCCAGATTTGGAAGTGGAGGCCCCCCACTGCTTAGTCCTGTGTGTCCCCGGGGACTGAAACTTGGGGTTTTTGCTTTGTCTGGGTTTGGATTGAGTAGACCTGTAAGGGGCTTGAAAGGACCAATTCTTAGAGGGTCAGTGCCTACTAAATCTAGGAGGCTGAACTTGTAAGAAATCTTTAACAGTTTGCATAGATTTAGCTTTATCTTCCATCTTTTTAAGAACTTCCTCAGCCTTGTTGCCAAACAGGCGGTCCTGATTTAAGGGAGCATCCAACAATTTAGCTTTAACATGATCAGGCAAAGATTGCTCCTTAAGCCAAGCATGCCTTCTGAGGACAGACCCAGTAACAGCAGCCCTGCAAGAGGCCGCCAAAGAATCAAAACCACAGGTATATTTTCCAACTTGTTCAGCAGAATGCATTAAATCCTGTAATTCTTTATTTGCCACACAGTCTGGAATCAACATAATTTTCTGTTTAATTAACCCAATAACATGTTGCCGATACTTTAACATATGAAACTGGCAGTTTAAAGCCCTAATGGCCAAGGTTGCAAAAGTATAAACCTTCTTACCCCATCTATCCAGCGCCCTGGAGTCTCTATCAGAAGGGGTAGGATTTTTAGCCGTAGAAGCCTTAATGCCCTTGGGCCTCTGTGAAATAGTCTCTGGATCCGCAATAGGATTTTTAGACAGGACCCTGTAATATCTGTCAGGTTTTCTGGGAGCAGGAGGCAAGGAATCAGGGGCCAAACTAGATTCCGAAAAAGCATCATCAACAATGTCTAGTACAGGTGGAATAGCTAAAGGCTTATATGCTGAGGTAGGAGTAAGAAATCCCTAAGCCCCTTTTTTGAATCAGAAAAATCCTGGCTTTCCCAGTGGAAATGCTCCCATAAAGTATGTAAGGTTTCCCAAAAGAAAAATCCTCTGGAGGGGAAGCAGAGGGAATGGAGTCCTCTGCGTCAGCATCCTCAAAAGTAAACCAGGGCAAATCCAGATCATCAGAAGAATCAGAAAAAACAGAATCCTGGTCAGAAGATTCATAAACAACTTCAGTCCTAGGCCTCTTAGAAGGGGGGGGGAGGTTGGCTACCCTGGATTAGAGTTACTAGCTCTTCAGTCATTCTTATCATTTGTTTTTTAGGCATAGAGGCCCGAACATGTGGCCTGGGCGTCAATTTTTTAGGCATGGTTCGAGATTTAGGCCTAAGTGAAGAAGGAGGCGTGGGTTTGCAAGTCCGTAGGCCTGAACACACCCTCAGAAGCCGGTGCCTGCACAGCGGCTCCAGACCCATCCAAGTTAGAGACATCTGCGGGTTCCATAGTTGAAGCATCTCGTGGCATACTGGACTCTGAATGGGTCTCAGTACAGGCCTGAGAATCAGAAGTAGCGGGTATCAGGGGCTGTGAAAGCACCTCACTGAGTACCGGTGAACTGGCGATTGGCTTAGGAGAAGCGTTGTCGGCAGTTTTGGACCTCGGCGGCCTGTCTCTGTCTTTATCTTTGCGTTTTTTCAGAATCCCGGTAGTCAGATGGCTAAACGATGACATTTCAGGATAATTAAACCGAGAACTGAAATATTTAGAGGCGAAAATATACCGATGATGGATAGTGCGTTGATTAAAGCACAAAACCAACAGCAAGGTATGTCGTGGTCAGGGCCTAGGCAAGGAATACAGTACGAATGAAAATCTTCATATGAGGTATTTGCTTTCCAGAAGTAATGCAATTATTAGCTTTTACTGACATCGGTAAGGAGCAAGAAAAAGTTTCCCCAATGGGGTACTTAGCTTTAGTTGAAGACTTCGGTTCTGAAACTCGAAAACAAAAATTTCAGGAGTCGGCCGACCGGCACTTGCGAACAGCTTCTGCTTCGGGCACCGCACGCCAAGAAAGCCTGATGTAACGGCATCAGCTGCATGTTTTATACCCCTGACGACCTGACGTCATGGAAGAAGGGACAGCAACCGACGCAGTACCCAAGACTTTGTTAATCAGGCTGACTGAGGGCTACCTGCAAGCAGATATCCCAAATGTAATGACTTCCACAGTGAAACACGAAGAACATCAATACACTTCTCAAAATATTATCTAATGCAAAATTACTAGGAGTCCTCATCAATGACCAGCTCAAGTTTGATACCAGCCTAATATCAAATAAAACTCATAAGAAATTTGGCATCCTCTATCACCACAATCGCTACAGCTCTCCCTCTGTTAAGCATATTCTCTCTATCACATACCTCATCCCATCCCTGCTAAATGGTGCCCCACTCCTTACTAACCTGCAATCCTCCCACAAGACAAAATTCTCTTCCTGTTACAATAAAATTTCAAAATTCGCAACAGGCACAGATCTTCTACACACGACTGTATTGCCCTTCATAAACTGAATTGGCTAGAGTTACCCAATTACCTCTCCTATACTCAACTTATCCAAGCACACAAACTTATCCTCAGTCCCTCTCTCTGCCTCTCCCTTGCCACTACTCTTAAAATGCATCAACCTGATAGACTGCTAAGATCTAACTCCCAAAATCTGATCGAGCCACATAAACCTTCCCGCCCACCAGGCAAACATCTTCTGCCCTTCCCTCTAGCTCGCCTCTGGAATTCACTTCCACCTCTTATCAGTACCACTGGTAGCCTCTCTTCCTTCAAAACTTAGTTAATTCCCACCTGACATCCCACTGGGAATGCTCCAGATCCCATCCTACATAAAGTCCCCCAACTTAAGTTATACTCCAAGAGCTGGTACATCTATAAATGTCCTCCTACTATTTTTAACTCTGTTAAGCAACTGATGGAATTAACAAACTTTGTATATAATTTTGACTGTCTTTTTCAAACATTTCTCTACTTTTGCATTTTACTAATGCCATTCACCTGTATTGCTGTACTTTCTATTACATAATTTATATTTTTATTTTATTTTTGTTTTTGCTGAAGCTTTTCTCCCCAGGACTCCATTGAAAAAGGGCATCCTAGCAAACTGCAAATAAATAAATAATTTTGAAATGCAGCATGGAGTGACAAGCTTAATATTCCAGCCCATAGAACTACATTTATATAAAAATACTGCTTTATATTTCAACAAGTAACACACAGTAGTCAATGAAATAAGTACCTGGAGAGAAAATGAGCAACTGAAACTTATTGGTATCCAGCATTAAACTACATATATATATCTTTCCATATATCTTAACTACAATCTCATGCAACACCTAACCCATTATAGATTAAATTGATTTAGAAATAGAGACATTCAGTGTACAACACTGCACAAACTAGACACCATGATAATATATTTAATGTGAAACAATGACCTCAGCTTACATTAGAGTTGAGAAAAAATGTCCTGACCAGTAAGAAAAAATTACTTCACAAAATCTTGTCATATAGTTTCTATTTTGAATGAAAGCATCTATGTAATAAGTCTTTGCTCTCCTTAACACAACACTAATGAACACATGGTAACAAATCTGCAGTCAAGCACTCAAAAAAAAAAAAAGAATGGGAAAGTAGCTGCTGGTGCTGTTTCAGCAGTAAATGATGCCATGCACATACCTTACCGGAACCGAAACTGTAGTTCCTGGTAGTGGTACAGCTGATCACTAGATTCAAATTGCAGCAAAAACAAACAAAAATGGATTGTGTCATGCATAAGCAAGGGTAATTCTTTGTTAAAACAAATACAGAGCACTTTAGCCTTATATCTTACTTAAACTTCATTAGATAAGTCTATAGGGTTTTGTTCAACGTTTTTGCCTTACGTTCATTATATGTGTAAGGCTAATGTGCTTGGTATCTGTTTTAGCAAAGAGTTGCTCCTGCTTTCGGACTATACAACCCATTTTTTTACATTTGATTTTATGATTATAACTGTATTAATTCAGTATAGTAGTGCCAATAATGCCAAACATACTTTGTTGTTGTTCAGAGAAATGCAATGTTAGTACAAAACACGTTGCTCTATTTATTTAAAACATGTCTATGATCGACGTCTGTATCTCTTTTGGGCTTTGTCCACAATCTTTAAGCACAGAAGAGACATGGGTAAGATGCAGTAAAGACTAAAACAATATCCTAACCATTTTTTGTATTAAAAATAACGCACACACATCTCATTCGTGCAGAGGCTTCAATAGCAAGTGTTGCTATGGCAGAGGTATAACAGGAGGCGGGATTGCAGTTCTGGACTGATCATGGCTTGAAATCTATAACTTTTTAACTACTAATATGCCCATAAATTAAAAATAATGAATTACAAATTACTTGAATACAAAGCAGCCTGCATACTAACAAAAAAAAAAAAAAAAAAAAAAAAAACCCGAGAGAACCACTTTGTTAATACTACACCTATGATAAACTTCCTCTGAACCGAGTGACTCCCCAATATATGAAGTTTTGATCCCTCAAGAAAACAGGCATGTTCTGCAACTGGAAAGAACCGAATAGTTCCTAGAGATGGTTAGCACTGTGTTTTCATTGGTCAGCACCAAATAATTTGATGCATGTGCAATGAATATGCAATAAGGTAGGGGCATTTACAGGCAAAAGGACTATGGTAGGGTGTTTTTATGGGCAGTCCATGGACAGCAATGCAGAAACTAAGAAAAATAAATGAAGGGCATTATTACCAAGCACTTGCAGCACCCATACACTCCGTACAGCTCCGTGATAATGTTAACAGCTTAGAAATGGCTGAAAGTACCGGAGATGCAACTATGGGCACTACAAGAAAGAGTCAGAATTGTGGTTTAGTGCAGCACTGTGACTATTCCACAGTGCCGCATTCAAACGATAGGGAAGAAAAAAATTTTAAAGAAATTAATAAATACATAGTGGTCCTTTAACAACTGTCATGCTGATGAAAGCTATGGCCACTCAATTTTACCTTATGTGGGAATTGTAAGAAATTATTACTCAGTGAAAACTTCAGCTGCAGGTGTTTTGTAAAAATATTATTCTGTACTGCACTGATTATAAATGGGTATATAAATTAGACAAAACCAAACAGCAAGCACACTTTAAATGGAAAAGTATATTTTAGAGTACACCTGCATAACTTAAAACAAGTTATTATGGTGGTTCAGAGGAAAACATTATTAAATTTAAAAAAATTCTGCAGTACATGTAAAATATAAAACATGTTGAGGACAGTCAATTCAAAACAACTGCTATTCATATGTCACAACAAATAAAGTTATGGAGTGAAGAGGTATTATGACATAGGCATTACTTTCACAGGCAGCCACCTTGGAAGAGGGATGATTAAGCTTGACTACTAAACTTTAATAAAGCATGCTATGATATGCCAGCATGTTTGTCATACTTGCTAACCACAAAAGAATACATATTATACAATGCTAGCCAAACAGATGACGCTAGCTCTACTCATATGGAAGTGCATAAGGTGTCATGCAGTTCAAGCCCAAAGTATTGACCTTCGTATGCATGCTCCTACTCTGTTTTCCAAGTTCCCTGCCAGCAAAAGGAATTTAAAGGAATTTAAGTAAAGCAGTAACTGTTGCAGCACAAACACACAAAAACGTAAATCACCATAGAGAAACACAAAATGGCAAGCATACATACCAAATGCCCGCTTGGATTCTGACAGTCTTTCTTCATCTACCGAGTCAATGACATAAATCACACCATGAGACTCTGCATAGTACTGTAAAGAAAAAGAGAGTGCTCACTCTTTCAGCATCAGTTTTTGATCTCATTGTTCAAATGTATTTGGATTATATATAGAGCTACCTCATATAAAAATAGCTCCATTTGGGTTTGCATAAAAGTTTGCCCCAACTTAAATAATGCACATAGAGCTGTGTTGTCTACTTCTGTCCCTCCTCAACATATGGATGTTGGATCAGTGTCTGATCTGACTTTGGCCACTTTCAAGCTTTTTGATCTGGTGCTCAGGCTCCTCCCCTTACCCATAATCCCTGGTGTTAACTAAAATACCTCAGACTGAGTTTACACCTAGGAAAAAAAAGGTAAGGAAAAAAAAACAGCTGAACAAACAGTTCTTAATAAGAAACCAAGGCTAAGTCATGCACAGAAAACCAAGAACCACAAGAAAAAAAGTTATGTACTCACCATAACATTCCATCTGTGTTGTCCATTTTCATTTTTTCCTCGCATACGGTTTCAGATCCAACTTGGCTATTGCAATAGCTCATTGCAACCAAAAAGCTCTCAAGCTCCCTACCCTACCCATAATGCCTCTCTCCCAATCACCTTACATCTTGTTTGCTGATAAAAATAGAAAAATAATAGATAAGAGAAACACCTTACACAAGGGAAAGACCATTCCTGGCATTCAAGATTAGCCAATTGTCAAACTTAGGTCAACTAGCTCATCTAAAAAAGGAAGGGAAAGGTGGATGGGGGCAAGTTGTGGAGGAAAAAAATGAAAATGGACAACACAGATGGAATGCTATGGTGAGTACATAACTATTTTACCGGAGGTTGTCAATTTTCATTTTATCCTCCCATATGGGACAGAGTCCCCAGTTACCATTTTCCTGGATGGCCTTATGGAAGGATATTCTTCAGAACCACTGAACTAAAGGAGGCCCTACCCCCTACAAACCAAATCCAATTTGTAATGAGTAATGAAGGTATGAGGGGTAGCCCAGGTGGCCGCTGCACAAATATCATTCATGGACACTCTGGACTAAAAGACTGAGGAGGTGGGCATGTCTCTAGTGGAATGAGCTTGAACTGTTTTTTCCAGCTCTAAACCTTGTCTCCTGTAAATAAAAGACATGCGGTTTGTACTCCATTTGGCTAAAGTAACTTTGGTCACTGGAAGGCCCAATCTAGTCTCTGAAAAGGATGCTCAAGCTAGTCTCTGAAAAGGAGGCAAATAATTGACTTTCTTTTCTCATGTCCTTTGCTCTATGAAGGTAAAAACATAACTTTCTTTGAACATCTAACAAATGTAACAAATATTCACCTTTATTGGTGATGTTTGGGAAGAAAATGAATAGATTAATGGTCTGGCTGATGGTGTTCTCTGAAACTAGCTTAGGCAGAAAGGATGGGTTAGTACACAAAGTAAGAGAAGACCAATCGGGCTTGCTTTCAGGAGCACTGAAAGGGTTTCCCAAAGAATGCATCTCTGGACCCTTGATGATACTGAGCTCCTCTGCCATGAGAGCAGCGTCTTCCATCATTGTTCCCCCTCTTTCCCTGGGGAACTTTCTCCACATGCATGAAGAAAACACCCTTGTGATTTTCGGAACCACATCTTTCCACTGCTTCTCTGATTTTTTGAGTATGGTCTCTGAGGAGTGGAAAAATGAATGCCCACAGTAGAAAGGGTCTTCTCGTCCTTCTCACACTTAGACAAGGTACCTCTGACTTTTAGGCCAAATAGGGAAGCGCCATCAAATGGAGCATTAAGGAACGAATACTTAAATAGCTCAGCAAAGTCGCACAAGTGCATATAGCATGCCTCCTCATAGAAATGCCTCAACCCACAGCTCTCCTTGCCACTTCTGCTACATGTCAGATGAGCCTCATTGAGGAGTCTGGAATAGCATGCGGCGTGGCCAGCTGAGAGGTGAATGAATCCTGTACCTCTTCAGACATCTCCTGACAGGGTATCTGATGGTTCCTTGATCAGATCCCTCTGTAGTCTGGTAAAATGGGAAAGATAATTCAGGGACCTCAAGGCAAAGGCCTCTGCAAAAAAGTCACACTTCCCACATCTATCCATCAACCCGAAATCTTTCTCTTCTACAAGTTCTTTTTTCGTGGCCGCTGCCACAACCATGGCATCCTACTGGGACACCTTTTGACCAAATTTTTTATCCTGCAGTGTTGTTTTATTCTGTCTCAGAAGTGTAGGCCCAATGAAATTTGGAGCCACCCATGCCCACTGAGAGATCAACTCAATGAGCTCATCGGTGGGCAGGGTCACCCAGGAGGTAGATGGATAGGATCCAGAAGCCGCCAGGTACACTGACTCCTCCGATGAGGGATTGCTGGGCTTCCAGCCACTTCTTTGTTTCAAGATCTCTAGGAAGTTCCCAAAGGAATCATCATCTGAAGGTGACCGTGGGGATTCCTCACTTTCATCGAGGTCAGTGTCTTTGGTAATGGAGTCCTCCGTGGAGTCTAGATGTTTCCTCTTACACTTCCTCTTCTAAGGAACCTCCTCCATGGGGTGTTCCCGGGAGGTATCAGAAGAGGAGGGTGAACCCTTGAGGGTAGCTTGGGGCTTCTGGACCTGCTGTCCCTGGGGGAGGTCTAGTCCAGAAACTGGATGTAAGATCTGCAAGGCAGAAGGCTGCGGATCTGATGGGGTAGATACTGTCTGTGCTGCAGGCATGGCCTTCTCCAGACCCTTGAAAGCTGACTTCCCCCAAGAAAGGAGGGGTCCCTGATCCGATAGATCATGCCCTTAGATCCTGGCTCCCTTAAACCCAGATGACAGTGCTCCCGAGACTGAAGCTGGGGCTGGGCTAATCTGAGCCAAGGCTCCAAGACAGAGGGACAGCTACAAATACTTTGTAGTCAAACCTACTATCTCAGACCCAGCCAGGCCACCACAACTTTGAGAGCTCCCTGGCTCCGACTGTGCCAAGGAACTCACAGCAGAGGTCTAAACTAAGGAAAGAAAGGTCCCTGTCCTTGGCTCGGACACAGACAATACCAGAGGGACAGGATCCGAAGGCTCAGAAACTTCAAAGGAAGTCAGTGTTGGAATATGAAGAGGGGATGATGAAATTTGAAACTCCTGACCCTTAAGGATAGAAGCCAATGGGGCCCTTGTAATACCTTGCACCCAGAAGATATTCTTGGCAAACCTCTTCACCTCACCTTCAGTGAGACTTTTAGTTGAGCAAGGTGACGACATGGATGGTGGCTTCGGACTGAAGAGGTTGCATCCGATGTGGGGGAGTTCTGGAAGTTGTCGGATCCAAAAAAGATTTAGGATCCAATGGCTTAGCCACTTTAGGAGACAGTTCCATTGGTATCTTCGTAGCAGAGGAAGGTCTTTTCCTTCCCTCGTCGAGCTTCTGGAGGACAGGGAGGAAGCTGGGCTTGACTGCCCAGATTTAGTGAGTCTTCCTTTTTGAGTTTTTTGTCTGAGCCAGAAATGGCCTCCCCAAAGGAGGAAAGCAAAAAGGATCAGTTTGTTTTTACGTTCAACGAGGGCCTGGTGGTTGAACGCTTTGCATATTTCACAATCTTCCTGTAAGTGAAATGAACCCGGCAATACACAAAGATTGTGTTAGCCATTCAAGGGGATTTTGTGTCCATACTTTGAACACTTCTTCAAGCCAGCTGGCTTATTCGATTTATCCACCATAACCACCAACAGCCAGACAAAAGACAAAGGTAAAACAAGAACAATTTTTTTTTTAACAAAAAAAAAATATATATCCGGTAATAGAATTACAGATATAATGGAGAAAGAGCAGAAGGGAAAAGTACAACTATGGTAGGGTACAGTGCAAAAAGGAAATAACTAATCAAAAAAGGTTTGTAAGTTAAGCTTGTTTAGTTTAATACAGCTTAGCAAAAAATATGAATTTCACTTAACCGCTCGAGAGCTATCTGAAAGGTCCACATGTTAGCAAAGTGGCAAGCAAGATCTGAGGTGATCGGGAAAGGACATTATGGGTAGGGTAAGGAGCTTGAGAGTTTTTTTGGTTGCCACGAGCTATTGTAAAGGCCGAGTTGGATCCGAGGGATCGGATCTGAACCCATATGTGAGGATAAAATGAAAACAGACAACATCAGATCAAATGCTACACAGCACACAGAAATGGGAAGCTGGGTGGGGAACTGAAGAAGCACAGAAATAGGCAACACAATTATTTATTTTTATTTATTTGTATTTGTTTACTGCTATGGTTAGTACATAACTTGTGTATCTAATATTGTCATTTCCGGCCATTTCTCAATGTATGGGACAGAGTCCCCAGCTACTGTAACACTTGGTTGGTCTTGTGGAAGGATATTCCACAGCACTGTCAAACTGAAAGAGGCTCTTGATCTGGATATGTCCAATTTATGATGTGAAATGAAGGTGTGAACCTTGGACCAGGTGGCAGCTGTACAAACATCAACAAGTACTCTGGAAAAGAATGCCATTGATGAAATGACTAATCTAGTAGAATGAGCTTTTGGGGGAACAGGTACATGATGGGAGACTGTCACTGTGGATATTTCTTTTCCAATTTTTCCAAGGTACTGGTTGACAGAGGATTCACAAGTCACCTTTGGAAGAAAGGAAAGATTGGTTATCAAGACTCACTCCGTGTGAAAAAACAGGTGTGGGGGTATTGCAGACAAGGCATGGAGCTCAGAAAGTTTCCTAGCAGAAGTACCAGCAACTAAGAAAAGGGCTTTCTTGACAAAGATGTTAAATGAGCTTTGTCAGCCGCTTTAAAAGAAGGACTAGTTCAGGCTTGCAGTAACATAGTACTATTCCAAGGAGGAAAAGGGTCTCTAAGTGGATGGAGGTTTTACAAAGTAGGAATGTGATTCTCTCCAATGTTAAAAGACAATATATGCCCTGCAAAATGTACTTTGACAGTGGAACAGCTGGCTTCATTCCAAAAAAGATCTACCAAACATTCCAAGACCACTGGAAGGTGGGCTGGAAAAGGATCAAGATTATTCTCAACTGCCCAGATGGAAAATCTTTTTCCATTTACATTTGTAAATCTTGTGTGTAGAAGGTTTTCTGGAAGAAGTTAGAATATGAACAACCAAGGATGAAAACCTGAATAATCCAGCCATCACTGCAATAGGAAAAATCATGCCTTCAATTTGAGAGAATTAATGTTCAGGTGAAACCTCTCGATGGGTGAGAGAATAGATCTGGAACAGAGCCCAGCACCCAAGGAATGTGTACTAGATGAGGCAAGAGGAAAGGAAACCACAGCCAGTGCCTTGTGTAAAAACTTTGGAATCAAAGGAATGGGGGAATGGCATAAAGCAGTCATGGGGCCAATTATAGGACACAGCAGCCCTCAGTGATTCTGCCTCGGCGGGGGGGGGGGGGGGGGGGGGCAGAGAGAAAGTACAGTTGTGTACACTTACCATAAATGTGGATGTTCGAGTGTATTCACTGTTGCAGTCTTAACTAATGGGTTATCCAGCTCCAGGTAGCCCTCGGTCGGCCAGAATACCAAAGGTAAGTAAAAATGATGTTGGTTGCTGTCAGTTCTAAAGGACATCAGGGCGTCCAATACAAAAGGAAGCAGCCAACGTCACTTCCTCAGGCTTTCTTGCCATAACAGTCAGGAGCCCCCAGAAAATAAGGGTCCACGTCATATAATCAAACTTCCAAAATTTCGAACACCATATGTTCAGACTTGGGAGTTCGAAATATGACAACATCGAAACTTCAGAACAGCTAATTTTTTCCCAGGGAAATAATTCTCTGTTCCGAAAAATAGACACAACACAGGCACACCAAAAACCTAATAAACCTACACTACACCTTACATACACAACTATCTATGCACTAACATTAACCCAAAACCTAACCCTAAGGTCCGTCACTATTGCACACTTACCTTACCCGCACCCTAACCCTAAAGTCCGTCACTATCGCACACTTACCTTACCCGCACCCTAAAGTCTGTCACTATCGCACACTTACCTTACCTGTGCCCTAACCCTAAAGTCTGACACTATTGCACACTTACCTTACCCGCGCCCTAACCCTAAAGTCCGTCACTATCACACTCTTACCTTACCCGTGCCTTAACCCTAAAGTCCGTCACTTTTGCACACTTACCTTACTCACACCCTAAACCTAACATCCATCACATTCGCCCACTTAGCTGAACCCGATCCGTAACTTTCGCACCACAGTAGAGAACATGTTGAAGCCGTGGAAACAGCCAATGAAATTCTTTCCCTATAAAATAATTTCAATTTCCGCGGCTTCGACATTGCTATTTTTCGAACTTTCCCTTTCGAACTACCAGTATTCGACATTCGGAAAGGTCGATTAAGTAACACAGACCCGAAAATAAGGCTTAAACCAAAAAACAATTTTGGCAAATAATATCAAAATTAGCCTGTACCTCAGGAAAAGAGAAAAGGAGTGGACCAAAGAAGGGGGAAAGAGGGAGGGAAACCAGGACTGCAACAGTGAATACACTCGAACATCTACATTTATGGTAAGTGTACACAACTGTACTATGTTCATCATGATTCACTGTTGCAGTCCTAACTAATGGGTTGATTACCAAAGCCCAGAGAAAAGGGAGGAGGAACCAACAGAATCAATGGTTAGAAATAATGCCCTGCAACACAGCAGTGGCAAACCCTACCCTAGCTCTGGAAAACAGAGGCAAATTATAATGTTTTGTGAAAGTGTGAACAGAAGACCAAGTGGCAGCCTCCAAAATGTCTTTAGTAGGGACACCCCTTAAAAAGGCTGCAGAAGTGGATGCTGCTCTAGCTGAATGGGTCCTAACCCCTTGAGGAAGAGCCTTGCCATGAATGGACCACTGTGAAGCAAGTCAGCCAGGTATTCCAGGATGAGAGGAAGGGTATGTAATGCAATGTGCAATCCATTTAGAAATGGTTTGCTTAGAAATAGCCTTGCCTTGGGCTCCAGGGGCAAAACTGACCAATAACTGTGCTGTTTTCCAAATCTTTAGTCCTGTCCAGGTTAAACCTGAGCTGTCTGTGCACATCAAGAGAATGTAGGATCCTTTCATCTCTATTTCGAGGATTAGAAAAGAAGGTAGGAAGGTGTATGGACTGATTAAGAGTCAGGCTAGAAACCACCTTAGGCATAAAGGAAGGGTTGGTTCTCAGGGAGACCCTATCTGCATGGAAAATAAGAAAGGGCTCCACAGCCATCAAGGCTTGCAACTCCAAAACCCTCCTTGCTGAAGTAATAGCCAAGAAGAAGGCAGTCTTCCATGAGAGAAACTTTAAATCTGCAGTGGCAGCTGTATCAAAAGGAGGAAGAGTGAGTTTCTCTAGAACAAAATTAAGATACCAGGCTGGAGTAGGTGCCCCTCTGGGAGGCTTTAAGCTGCAAGCACCTCTGAGAAACATTTTCATCAGGAGATGAGAGAAAATGGGTTGCTCAAAAGAACAATGAGCAGAAATGGCTGAAGCATGGATCTTGATAGAAGAAAAAGAAAGACCACTCTGAAGCAAGTCAGCCAGGTATTCCAGGATGAGAGGAAAGGTAGGATGAGAATAATATTCCCCTCTAGTCTGCATCCAATGAGAGAACCTTTTTTATTTGCCAGCGTAGGACTTCCTAGTGCTAGGCCTCCTGGCCTCTCTCAGCACATCAACCACCTGCTGGGAAAGGGAAGAAGATAAGGAGTCATATAATGAGCCATGCTGCCAAATGGAGGGTCTGAAGATGAGGATGCAGAATGATTTCCTCTTCCTGAACCAAAAGATGTGGCTTCAGAGGAAGAAATTGGTTGAGACTGCGAAGTAGTGGATACAAATGCTGTCTGGGCCAGTCCGGAGCTATGAGAATAGGAAGTTATGTACCTACCATAACGTTCTATGTTAGTTGTCTTCTTCTCGCCTTCTTTCTTGCTGGTTGGGTTCAGAGCCGATCCTCGGCTCCGACTCAGCCATCTTCAAAAGCTCGAGAGCTGCTTACTGGCTCGAGGCTACCCCTATATCCCATGATGCCTGGCGCTAGATACCCGGATCTCGTTTGGCAAACCTAACTACAGACATAATAATAACACAGTGCCTGAACCTACTGGAGAGACTGACAGTGAGTAGTAGTAGCCAGAGAAGACTCAGCCAGTGATAAAAAAAAACATAAGGAATTCTTCTCGTCTACTAGGATAGGGGGATGGAGGGTGGGATGTAAGAAAGAAGGCGAGAAGAAGACAACTAACATGAAACGTTATGGTAGGTACATAACTTCTTAATGTTAAATTGTCTTATCTCACCTTCATTCTTGCTGGTTGGGACAGCGTCCCTAGCACCTCAATCCTGGGTGGCTCATCGGAACAGACTCTTCAGAACAGTGGAACCAAAATCAGCTCTGCTTCTGGAGGCCACATCCAGTTTATAATGCGAAATGAAGGTATGTGGATTAGCCCATGTAGCTGCCACACAAATAGTTTCCATTGGCAATTTGGCCTGAAAAGCCACAGAAGTAGCTAGAGCTCTGGTGGAGTGACCTTTGGGTTTAGCAGGGAGTTCTTTTTTTCTCAACTGATATATAAAAGTAATAGTAGAAAAGTCAACCACCTAGATAAGGTGACTTTTGACACTGGTATGCCTTGTTTTCCCTCAGTGTAGGACAGGAACAACTGGTCTGATTTTCTGATTCACTTGGTTCTATGCAGGTAAAAGCGTAATTGCCTATGAACGTCCAACTGATGTAACTTGTATTCTGCCTTGTTGGAATAATTTGGAAAGAACACAGGTAGTTCAATGGACTGATTCAAATTGTAATCAGAAGTAACCTTTGGAAGAAAGGAAGGGTTAGTCCGAAGAGAAACTCTATCATTGTGAAAAACTAGGTAAGGAGGACGAGCACAAAGAGCCTGAAGTTCAGAAACTCTTCTAGCTGACATAACTGCAACCAGAAGAAGGGTTTTCCAAGAAAGAAACTTCAAGGAGCAAGAAGCTGCCGGTTCAAAGGGGGGTAGTATTAGGGAAGCTAAAATCAAATTCAGATCCCACGGAGGCGGGGGATCTCTTACTGGGGGCCTGAGTAGAGTGGTCCCTTTAAGAAAGGCTTTACAAAGCTTATGGGACATGATGCTTGAATCAGATAGGCCCGTATGAAAATTTGAAAATGCAGCTAGCTGAACTCTAATCGTGACAGAAGAGGATCCAGTTTGAAAAAGTTATGCTAGAAATTCTAAAATATGGTACACAGGGTCTGAAAAGGGGTCTATATTCCTGGTCTCTGTCCATAAGGAAAAACATTTCCACTTACTAGCATAAGTTTTTCTAGTTGTGGACTTATGCGAGGATAAGATTATTTCACGCACCGAATGGGAGATGTTGGGAAGCCTGGCTAATGTCGGAAGTGGAGAAACCAAGGAGTGAGCTGGAGAGAATGAAGAGATTGGTGCAGCCCACCCGACTGATGAATCAGGAGGTCTAGAATTGGGTCCAGGGTCCACGGCTGCTCCAGAAGGTGATGATGCAGGAAAGGGAACCAAATTTGTTGAGGCCAGTAAGGGGCAATGAGGATCATCTTGCATCCCAATGTGGTAGCTTTCTGAATTAGTTTGGGAATCAGGGGAAATGGAGGGAATGCATAAAGAAGTCCCTGAGGCCAATCGTGAACTAGAGCGTCTCTGGTGAAGTGTCCGGGAAGAGGGAGGAGAGAGAAAAAATTGTTGCACTTGCTGTTGAAGGGGGTGGCAAAAAGGTCGCAGCAAGGCTGACCCCATTTGCGGAAGAGGGAGGAGAGAGAAAAAATTGTTGCACTTGCTGTTGAAGGGGGTGGCAAAAAGGTCGCAGCAAGGCTGACCCCATTTGCGGAAGATTTTGTCCGCCACAGTCTGATTGAGAGACCACTCGTGAGGCATGAGAATTGCTCTGCTCAGCCTGTCCACTATAATGTTGGACTTCCCAGGGATGTGTGTTGCTATCAGAAACCGTTGGGAAGAGATCGCCCACTGCCAAAGCCTGAGTGCTTCTCGACATAAGGGGTATGACTTGTTTCCGCCCTGCTTGTTGATGTACCATACCAATGACATATTGTCTGTTTGAATTGCAATGGTCCCGGTGGGAAGAGTGTCCTGAAGAGCTTGCAATGCTAGAAGCATGGCTCTCATCTCCAAGACATTGATATGCAGATGGTACTCGTGAGGCTGCCAGGTACCTTGGACTGTTCTGCCCTGAAAATGCCCCCCCCAACCCGATCAGGGAGGCGTCCATGGTCACCGCAGCTACTGGAGGAGGAAGAACGAATGGTCTGCCCTGGTGTAATGATGGGTTAATCATCCACCAAGCAAGTTGGTTTTTGTATGTCTGTGTGATCATTATCATGTGAGACATTGGAAGTTGCTGGAAGGACCATTGGGTGAACAGCATCCACTGAAGAATCCTCATATGAAAACGAGCAAGGGGGACTAGAATGATGGCCACTGCCATGAGACCCAAGGTTTTTAGGACGAATCTGGCCTGAATTGTTTTGCATCCTAATAAGACCTGCACATGTCGGTGAATGTCTAACACTCTGTCTAATGGAAGTCTCGCTGACATGTCCTTTGTATTTAAGTTTGCGCCTATAAAGGTAATAGATTGACAAGGCGACAATGCAGACTTTTCGAAATTTATTGTGATACCTAGTTTGGAGCAAGTTTGAATGGTGTAGTCTCTGGCTCGCAGCAGGCGATGTCTGGTGTAGCAGTAAGGAGCCAGTCATCTAGATATGGAAACACCTGGAATCCTTGCCGTCTCAGGTGAGGGGTAACTACTGCCAAACATTTGGTGAACACCCTGGGGGCTGTGGTGAGACCAAAGGGCAGAGCTCTGAAATGATAATGACTGGCTCCCAGCCGGAAGCTGAGGAATCTTCTGGAGCGCCTGTCCATTTTGATATGGTAGTACGCATCCTGAAGCTCTATGGAGCACATCCAATTGTCCTTAGGTTCATAGGTTCATAGGTTTATACTAGGCTATCTGCCCTAAGGCATTTATAAGCCTAGCCCAAATTTTTGTGGCTTACGCCACCCCTTATATGAAAAAATACTGTGCCCATTAGTTTGTTGTGCCTCTGTCCAGCAGTGACACAGATATGATTCCCGGGGTAAACCTACGATCTCCCATCCACAGGTCTAGATTTCTCTTGAACAGAGTCAGCGAGGTGCTCTGCCTCACATGGACCGGGATTTTATTCCACAGCATAGGGAGTCTCTGAGTGATAAATCTATCCCTCCAGCACGTCCTATTTATAGCCGTGCTAAGGTTTAAGTCGCTTGCTCTAGTGGTTTTGTTGGATTTGGATTTTTGAGGTGGAGCATGTCCATTAATTCGGGTTGGACATGGCCTTGTATGTCAGGCACATGTCACCTCTGAGCAGACGGTATGCGACTGAATAGAGCTGGAGTTTCTTCAATCTGGCAGCATATGACAGATTTTGGAGTCCCTTTATCCTTTTGGTGAGGAACTTTTGGGGTCTCTCCAATTGCTGCAGATGTCGGGTGAGATACATCCCGAATGGGGCATTGTACTCGATCATTGGTCTGATAAGTGAAGAGTACAGTGGAACAATGACCTCACTAGATCTGGATGTGAATCCCTTCATGATCAGGTGGGCAATGTAGAAGGTCTTTCTAACCACTTTAGCAATGTGAGTGTCAAAAGAAAGGCCACTGTCAACCTGGGTCCCCAGATCCCTGATAACCTCTTCTGTGCTTAGTGGATTGCCACCTATATGGTAGCTTGGGGTTACCTTGTTTTTCCCAAAGGGTATGACTATACATTTTTTGGCGTTTAACTTCAGGCCATGGCTCTGGCACCAATTATCTGTTTCCGTGAGTCCCTTCTGAAGGATATCCATGTCCGATGCACTTTCCACTATGGCGCCCAGTTTGCAGTCGTCTGCAAACTTTGTCAGCCAAAGTCCTCCCATGTTGGCCTGTACTTCTGAGAAGTAGATGCCAAACAATAGGGGGCCAAGGACCGAGCCCTGTGGGACACCACTTGTGACCGGCTTGGAGTCTGACACAGCGCCAGCAACTCTAACCCTGTGGGTTCTGTCCTTAAGCCAGTTTGCAACCCATCTTGTGACATATGGGTTTACATTTAAGCTGGTAAGTTTTTCTACAATACCGAGTGGGGTATTGTGTAAAGCCTTTGCAAGGTCAAGGTAGGCTGTATGGACTGCCTTTCCTCATCAATGGCCTTGGTGACTGTTTGAAGAAGTCGACCAAGTTCAAAAGGCATGATCTTCCCTTGACAAAGCCAAACTGGGTCGGGTCCAATGTCTGCAAGTCCCCTATATCTTTGTTTATGAGCTCCATTATGATCCTCTCCATAGCTTTGCAGACTAGACTTGTTAAGCTTATGGGGTAATTACCAGGGTCCGTGAGGCGCCTTTGTGGAGTGGGACCACAGTTGCCGTCACGCCACTCCTTGGGCACGTATCCTGTGGTAAGGCTGAGATTAAACAGCTGCCTTATGTGCGGGTTTAATTCCTCATTTAGCTCGTGTAGCACACAGCCGGGGACACCATCCGGTCCCATTGATGCTGTGTTTTTAGCTTTAGAGAGCAGCTTTCACCTGCGCATTTGAGATGTTCGGGAGGCTACACTCGGCTGGGATAGTTATCTCTCCTTTAGGGGAGAGGGTGAAGTTTGCACTGAACCTGTCTGCCAGTATGTTGGCAATGTCTGTGGGTTCAGTGATTTTTGTATCATTTTGGACTAATTCTGAGCATATCTGGGAGTTTCCACCCAGGTTCCTAACATAGCTGAAAAAGGCCTTATGATTTTCCTTTGAATCCATGGCAATTTTTCTCTCAAAATTGGCCTTAGTTGATTTTATGAGTGCTCGTATTTTTTACTAATAATGATCAGGGGTGACTTCCCTTTTATGGATTTTGTTCTATCATGTAATAGCTTTCTCCTCTTATTGTAAAGTTTGTTAATGGCTGGGGTCCACCAGACTGGACGTTTGCCCTTTGTGGAAAGAGTCTTGGTTTTATTTGGGATTGCCTGATCCATGCAGTCCTGGAGGTGTTCATAGAAGGCATTTGTAAGGGCTTCCGCAGCTTGGGTTGTGGTTTCCTCTGGCTCAGGGGCCTTGAAGGATACCACACCAGTCTTGAGTAGTGTGAAGTTTGCTTTAGAGAAGTTCTTCACTATGGTCTTTTTGTTTGGGGTGGGGGCGGGATGTGGATTTCCAGTGAGATTAGTTTATGATCAGATCTCACCAATGAGGGATATACTTCGTGTGGAGCATTTTGTCCCCATGTTTGTGACAATGAGATCTAGTATATTTTCTCCTCTTGTGGGAACAGTGACTAGCTGTTCCATGGCATTTGAATTTATGAACTCCAGGAACCGTTGGGCTAGAAAGTTAGGGCTTGAGTAATGTTCCCAGTCTATATTCGGGTAGTTGAAGTCACCCAATATGATGGTGTTTGGAGATACATTTATACCCTCCAGTGTCTTCAGGAAGGCTGTGTGGGGTTCCTGAGTTTGAGAGGGTGGCCTGTAGCATGCTACAATTTGTAGAGCAGTTTTGCCTATGGTTAGTTGCACCTGGATGGTTTCGAAGCTTATGCGTTGCCACCAACCTGGAGGTGTGGGTATCCTTTATGAATATGGATACACCCCCTCCTTTTGTGGTGTGGTCCGGGTTTTGGGGCCGGAACGCATGATATGAGGCAAAACCTAATAGTGCCGGGGTGCTCTCAGGAGCCTTGAACCAGGTTTCAGTTACAGCACAGACATCAATGTTCTCCATACTGAGAAGGGCCTCGAGTGCGTGCATTTTGAGATTTAGATCCTGACCCAGAAAGGGTAAAATGGACTGTAGCGTGACCATCTGGAACTTCATTCTTTGCACAGACCTGTTTAGTCTGCTGAGATCCAGAATGGGTCTCCAGTCCCCTGTCTTTTTTGGTACCAAAAAGAACCTTGAGTAAATTCTGGATCCTTGTTGGTCTGCTGGGACTGACTGGATGGCTCTTTTTCTTAGCAGTTTTGAAATTTCTTGAACTGCTTGATCCCTTAGATTGGGTGGAACATCTGGAAGGGATTTGTTGGAAAAGAGTGGAGTGTGAAAGAAGGGGATTTTGTAGCCTTCGGATATGATAGAAAGTTCCCATTTGTCTTGTGTTATACTTTGCCAGGCTTTTGGGTCCAGCGATAATCTTCCCCAGACTGCCTCTGAAGGTGGACAGTTGGGCAGCACTTCAGGGATGCTTGTCAGAGAAGGATTCTCTTTGCCCTGATTTTGCGGACCCCCTCTGCCCCTAGGGCGGCGTCTATTGTTGTTCTCTCCACGTGTTTCAGGCACGGCTCCCTGGGACTTCCGGAACCACATCTTCCCACTCTTCTGACCCTTGGGATACGGTCTAGAAGGAGTGGAAAAATGGACTCTAACGGCAGAGAGAGTCTTGCCTTCCCGCTCACACCTGGTAAGGGTATCCTTCACCTGTGGTCCAAACAGAGCAGAACCATCAAAGGGGGTGTTGGTGAAAGATGCCCTGAAGGGTTCCGCAAAGTTGCATAACCGCATCCAAGCATGTCTCCTCAAAGCCACACCTGTGCCTGCAGCTCTACTCGCTCCATCGGCTGCATAAGAAATGAGCCGCATGGAGGAGTTTACTACAGAATTTAGAGTCGCCAGCTGGGAGGCAATCTTAGCCTGAGCCCCCGCAGCTGATGGATCTTGAAGGGTATCTCCTAACTCTTTAAGTTTCCCATATCTGTCCATAGTCCTAGATTCCTTGTTAGGGGGATGGACAGATGAAGTTTCAGCCAACTCCTTTTTAGTGGACGCTGCTACCACCATGGCATCAACGGGAACACCCTTGGTCAGAAATTGCTTGTCCTGAGGGGCAGTGATGAATTTTGTGGGCCTGCGGGGAGTTGGTTCCATTGTATCTGGAGCTGACCACACCTTCTGAGCCACTACAGACATCAGTGGATCGAAAGGCGGAGACATCCAGGAGGTAGAGGGTCAGGAACCAAACGTGTCCAGAAATACCGACTCACCCTCGGAAGGGTTAAGGGTAGTCCAGTTCCCCCTTTGCCTAAGGATTTCAAGGATGTCTGAGAAGGAGACGTCCTCAGAGGGGGATCTCGGGGACCCTTCAGACTCCTCCAAGTCCGTATCCGAAGTGACAGACTCAGGGGAGTCTACATGCTTCCTCTTGCATTTCCTCTTTTGAGGGGGCTCCTCTGAATGAACAGGGGAGGCCTCGGAAGATGAAGATACACCCAATGGGGTGCACTGGAGTGCTTGTTCCCCACGCTTGGGGTCTGGAGGAGGGGCAGAGGTAGGAGCAGGCACCATGGGGGAGGAGCCAATGAGGCTAACCGTGAGGCTGACTCAGATGCCAGCACACTCCTCATGACCTCAAAGGCACCCCTTCCCGATACCAGAGAAGGCTCCAGCTCCGAAGAGACCGGAATCCTTCCCGGCACCAAGAGAGACGGCTCCGAAGTCGATGTAGGAGCTGAAGCACCGAGAGGGAGAATGGGGTCGGACAAGGGTCCGATGCCACTCGCCCCCTCGGAGCCGACAAGGGAGTCTCGGCACCCAGATCCCTCCAAGGATGGCACCATGGAAGAGATCGGAGCAGACGACTGAACCGAAAGGGGAGGTATCGGTGCCAACGCACCCACGGTTCCAGCCACAGCATGCTCCGGCTCCGAACTTAAGGGATGAGTCGAAGGAGGAACTATTGCAGAAACAGGTAGAGCCAAACCCTGATGAGGGGGGCTGGATAGCATTTTTGCCAGGGCCTGCAACTTTAAAAGCCTGCTCACCACTCTCTCCAAATCATGGTCAGATAGCCTAGACAACAGAGAAGAGTGGGATCAATGACTCCCCTCAAATTGCAATAAGGGTGAACCTAGAGCCAAGTGTATTGACTCCAAGGATGGTGACCTGGAGCATTTTCGACTCCGTGACGGTTCCGACGGAAGAGTAGGGGCCGACTGGCAGATAGGTACTTCGGCTCCAGTCTGAGCCGAAGTTGATGTAGAGATAGGTACTTTGGTTCCAGTCGGAACCGAAGTTGAAGCAGAAGCCATACCCGGCGACGGCTCCGAACTGGGAGCTGACAGCTTCGATGGCCTAGAAGGTTTCACTGACTGAGTCTTGGCCGGTGATCCTTCAGGTTTAAGCAAACCCCTAAGGATAAGCTTATTCCTATGCTCCTGCAGGACTCTTGGACTAAAGGCGTGACACACCGAACAAGAGTCCTGCAGGTGTAGGGAGCCCAAGCAGTAGACACAAGAAATGTGACCATCTGTCAGAGACATTTTCTGACAGCATGAGTCACACTTCTTGAATCCCGACACTTTTGTGTCTTTAGACATTCCTGTAAAGGAAAAACAAATACAAAGAACAAGTAGAATAGAAGGTAGGTAACTGGAAAAAACACACACAATCCAGACAAGTTACCACACCCTAACAGCACACACACACTGTATAATATAAGACCTACAAACTACCACAAATGTCTATGAAATTTTGTCTACCTTAAAAAAGAAAACAAAGATAAGCCTCTAACTAAAACGGCTTAATTTAAAATGGCAAACGGGGGTGGGGGAGGGAGGAAAAAAACTCTCTAAGGAGAAAACAAGTTTTTAAGGGGGATTAAATACTAACTACCATAGAACCTATAGCTATGCTATAATAAAAGTATATATATATATATATATATATATATATATATATATATATATATATATATATATATATATATATATATATATATATATATATATATATATATATATATATATGTATATATATCTATATATCTATATATATATATATATATATATATATATATATATATATATATATATATATATATATATATGTATATATATATCTATATAAAAAAGGTACAAAAAATCCTAAATATTAAGAACAAAGTGAAGAAAAAATACGACCTGAGCCAGTAAACGCAACCTCATAGCAAAAGCGCAAATGAGATCTGGGTATCTAGCACCAGGCATCATGGGATATAGGGGGGCCTCGAGCCAGTAAGCAGCTCTCGAGCTTTTGAAGATGGCCGAGTCGGAGCCGAGGATTGGCTCCAAACCCAACCAGCAAGAATGAAGACGAGATAGACAACTTAACATTAGTCCTTGGTCATTTGTCCCTGATCTTCAGTAATACTCTGGGAAGAAGAGGAGGGAAGGCATAAACTGACAGCAGCGTCCAAGGAAAGGACAGAGTATCCACTCGCCAGGCTCTGCTGTTGCAAAAAAGAGGTAGAAGATGATTGTCTGGGGAAGAGAAAAGATCCGCCCGAAGTATGCCCCAACATTGAATGATCCTGTAAAAAACTGCTCTGTTCAGCCGCCACACGTGAGGATCCAGGGTCAGTCTGCTCAACTGGTCTGCCAAAACATTGAGCCTCCCTGGAAGAAAATGAGCTAGGAGATGCAGGCCCCGGGATGCTGCTATGGACCAAAGAGTTATGCACTCCCTGTACGGGGTGTAAGAATGAGTCCTCTCTCTGCTTGTTGATGTACCACATGACTGTGGTGTTGTCTTTTCTGACAAGCAGGGTACCTGGGGAGAGAAAATGATTGAAAGCTAGTAGGGCCTGCTGAACTATCAAACTCCTTTAGATTTATGTGCAGGTGCATCTGAGGGCATTCCAACGTCCCTGTATGCATCTGCCATCCAGGTGTGGTCCCCAGACGTAGCCTGATGCGTCTGTAGTAAGAACTTGAGTAGCAGGAGGTGGGCGAAAAGGCATGCCTTTGTTTTGTAGACAGGCTGCTGCCCACCACTGAAACTCGGTCTGCAGACATGGAAGCAGAGGAATCATCATATCCAGGTCCTGTGTGCATTGACCCCAAATGTTCTTGAGGTACCATTGCAATGTCCTCATATGCAGTCTTGCATATGGAATCATGAGAATGCAAGAGGCCATGTATCCCAGAGCTTGTAGGTATTTCCTTGCAGGGAGCTGGGACAGGCTTGCCAAGTCCTTGAAGTAAACTGAAAGAGTTGTCTGCTTCTCTAAGGTGAGATATATCATCTGGGTGGCTGTGTTCAGACTCGCTCACAGGAATGTTATCTCCTTGCATGGTACCATTTTTGATTTTTCCTCGTTGAGAGTGCAACCTAGGGAAGAGAGAAGAGCCTTTATGAATTCTAGATCCTTTAGCAGCTGTTCCTGAGAATGTGCTTGAATCAGACAGTCGTCCAAATATGGATAAATCTGAATTTTCTTCTGCCTGCAAAAAGCAATGACTGGAGCCAGGCACTTTGTGAAAACTCTGGGAGCAGTAGATAAGCCAAAGGGCAGTGCAGAGAACTGATAATGTTGCTTGCCCACCCTGAAAAGAAGGTACTGCCTGCAACTTGGTAGGGATGTGCAGATAAGCCTCTTTGCGATCCAAGGTTACCAGCCAGGAATCCTTTTCTAACATTGGCAGTAACTGTTGCAGAGTGAGCATTTTGAACTTTGGTATTACTAGAAAAGAGTTCAGAATGGATAGAACTAGAATAGGACGCCAGGTGCCTTCTTTTTTGGAACTAGGAAAAGTCTGGAATAAAAGCCCTAGCCTACATGCAGAGCAGCAAAGTACAGTTTTGTACCTACCATAAATGTAGATGTCCGATAGGTATGCATCTGCAGTCATAACATATGGGTTTGTCCTGCCTCAGGCAGCCCTTCGGTCGGCCGGATTCCAAAGTCTGGGTCTGGCCTCGGCTGATGTCGCACTTTCCCCGACGTCAGAGCGTCTGGGGTATAAAAGCATCAGCCGACGCCATTTTCCTCAGTTTTTCTTGCCTCAGATGCCAGGTGCCCTGTAGGAAGGCTAAATTTGGATAAATGCAATAAAGTTCCAAACATTTGCAAAATTATATATATATATATATATATATATGTATATACAAACAAATACACCATAATAGATTCCCCCAGCTAGCTAAAAGAGGGGTAAGCACCCTAGGAGTACCACAGAGGGGTAGGAGGGAGGGTAATCCTGACTGCAGATGCATACCTAATCGGACATCTACATTTATGGTAGGTACAAAACTGTACTATGTCCTTCAAGGATGCATCTGCAGTCATAACATATGGGTAGAATACCATAGCCAATCTGGGGGAGGAGGTACTAAGAGAAGGATGGTGTAGTTAAGATCCCCTGCAGGACTGCAGTAGCAAAACCTGCTCTGGATCTGGAGTATAAAGGTAGATTGTAATGTTTGGCAAATGTATGCATGGAGCTCCAAGTAGCAGCTTCTAAAATGTTCTTGGTAGCCACCCCTCGTAGGAAGGCTGTAGTGGTGGCCATGGCCCTTGTGGAATGAGGCCTGATGTTTGCAGGAACTGTCTTTCCATGAAAGGAGTAACAAAAACGAATGCAATTTCCTATCCATTTTGAAATTGTCTGTTTGGAAATTGCTTTTCCTTGCACCCCAGTAGCATATGCTACAAAAAGTTGGTCAGTTTTTCTGCTACTTTTAGTTCTGTCCAAGCAGTAGCGTAGTTGTCTGTGTATATCCAGGGTGTGCAGAAGTTTTTCCCCTCTATTCTGTGGATTTGGGAAGAACGTAGGCAAGTGAATAGCTTGGTTCAAGGATACCCTAGATACCACCTTTGGCATAAAAGTAGGATTGGTTCTTAGTGAGACTCTGTCCTGATGGAAGATAAGAAATGGCTGTACTGCCATTAATGCTTGTAACTCAGATACTCTTCTTGCTGAAGTTATTGCCAGAAAGAATGCAGTTTTCCAAGACAGGAACTGTAGATCCGCTGATGCTGCTGGTTCAAAAGGAGGAAGTGTTAGTTTCTCCAATACAAAGTTGAGATCCCAAGCAAGTAGATGAGGTTTTCTTGGAGGTTTAATATTTTTGATCCCTCTCAGAAATTGCCTGAGGAGAGGGTGTGAGAAGATAGGTGGATCCACATTGTATTCTGCTGAAATTGCTGAGGCATGAATCCTAATGGAGGGATAGGACAGGCCATTGTGGAACAATTCTGCTAAGTATTCCAGAATATGTGTCATGCTTGCCACCGTCACATCCGAGCCTTTTGATGTGTTCCAAATGAGGAATCTTTTCCATTTAGCTGAGTATGTCTTCCTTGTGGAAGGGCGGCGAGCTTCCATGATAATGTCTTTCACTCTCTGTGATAAAACATTTTGATTGGGATTTAAGGAATTTTCCAGGCAGTTAGCTGCAATGTTTTCAAGTTGGGATGCATGATCTTGTAATTGTTCTGCGTCAGAAGAAGAGGCCATAGGGGGAGAGGCCATGGTTTTGCCTGTGACAAGCTCCTCAACAGTGGATACCAGTGTTGCCTTGGCCAGTCTGGAGCTATCAGAATCACTCTTGGCTGTTCCTCCCTGATCTTGAGTAGAACCTTGTACATTAATGGGAGAGGTGGGAAGGCATATACTTTTAGAGCCTTCCAGCTGAAAGAGAGAGAGTCCACCCTCCAAGCTTGTGGGTGGTATGTCCTTGAGCAGAATGTCTTCAGTTGATGGTTGAGGGGGGAGGCGATCAGATCTATCTCCGGCATTCCCCATGTCTTTGCTATGAGTTGGAAGATGTCTGGGTGCAACATTCATTCGTGTGCATCCATGGTAGTTCTGCTTAAGCTGTCCGCCAGTGTGTTCTCTTTTCCTGGCACGAACTGGGACTGTAGTTGGATATTGAGTTTCAGGCATAATTCCCATAGATTCATAGCCAGCCGGCATAGAGGGTAGGAGTGTGTGCCTCCCTGCTTGTTTATGTACCACATGACCGTGGTGTTGTCTGTCCTTATTAACAGATGGCCTTGATGAAGGAAGGGTTTGAAAGCCTCGACTGCATGCATCACTGCCAGCATTTCCTTTTGGTTTATGTGCATGCGTAGCTGCCCTTGAGACCATAGGCCTTGGATACATTTGCCCTCCATGTGTGCTCCCCATCCTCGGTCTGAAGCATCCGTGGTGATGGTTTGTTTTGTTTTTGGTTTGTTGAAAGGCAACCCTCTGTTGGACCGACAGGCCTGAGCCCACCACAGGAATTCCTTTTGAAGGCAAGGAATGATTGGTATCAAGGTTTCTAAACTGTGACTGTGCTGAGACCATACACTCCTTAGGTACCATTGTAATTTTCTCATGTGCAGCCTGGCCTGTGGAATCAGAAGTATGCAGGATGCCATGTAACCCAGGGCCTGCAGGATTTTCCTTGCAGTAAGCTGAGTTTGTCTTGTCAGAATCATGAAGTAATCCGGAAGTTGTTTTTGTTCTGTGAGAAAGGCCATTTGGGTGGTTGTGTCTAGATCTGCACCCAAAAAGGTTATCCTTTGGGATGGAACAAGTCTTGACTTTTGGATGTTGACTGTGTATCCCAAGGCCTGTAGCAGGTGGATGGCATAGGCCAAGTACTTTATCAAATTTCCCTTGTTGTCCGCTTGTATAAGGCAGTCGTCCAGATATGGGTAGATTTGAATCCCCTGTAGTCTGCAGTGTGCAATTACTGATGCCAGGCATTTCGTGAATACTCTGGGCGCAGTAAATAAGCCAAAGGGCAATGCTGAGAATTGATAATGCTCTGATCCTGCAAGAAATCTGAGGTGTCTTCTGCAACTTGGTTGAATAGGGACGTGCAGGTATGCCTCCTTGAGATCTAGAGTCACCAGCCAAGACTCCTTGCCCAACATGGGAAGAAGTTGCTGTAGGGTCAGCATCTTGAATTTTGGCACAATGAGGTAAGCATTGAGTGCGGACAGGTCGAGAATAGGCCTCCATTGATTTTCTTTTCTTGGTACAAGGAATAGTCTGGAGTAAAATCCTTGACCTTGTTCTGAAAGTGGTACCTTTTCTATAGCTTTCATTTGAAGCAAGTTGATCTGCTTTAAAGCCTCTGCCCTCTGATTTGGTGGTAGGCTTGGCATTTCATTTCTTTTTGGCAAAGTGTGGAAGTGGAACCTGTATCCTTTGTCTATTATTTGTAGTGTCCATGTGTCCCTTGTAATATAATGCCAGTTTTTTGAGAATAAAGCAAGCTTTCCGCCCAAGGGTGCTTCCAGTTGAGCCCTGGTAGGCGGAATCAGAATAAAGTCATTGAGCCTGTCCTGATGTAGTAGTTGTTGTTGCTGCTGTTGCACTACTCCTCTGGTTGGCAGGCTGCCACTGACGGCCTCTGCAGGATCCCTTCGATTGGCCTCTGCCTCTGGGGCATCTGTTCCTGCCTCTCTGGGCTCTGTCTGAGTCTGGAAAGGACCAATTCTTAGTAGACCAGTTTCTGCTGAATCTCGGAGGTTGTACTTGCAGGAAATCCTTAACTGTCTGCACAGATTTTGCCTTTTCTTCAAACTTTTTTAAGACCTCCTGAGCAGAGGAGCCAAATAAATTTTGTTTCTCCATTGGAGCATCCAGGAGTTTAGCTTTAACATGGTCTGGCAAAGATTGTTCCTTCAGCCAGGCATGCCTACGAATAACTGCCCCAGTCATAGCTGACCTAAATGAAGCCTCCAATGCATCATAGCCACATTTTAAGAAATGATTACTAACCTGCTGAGAGTTGTGTACCAAATCCTGAAGGGATTTACGGTCAAGGGGTTCAGGAGAAGAAAGTTTCTTATTCAGTTCATCTAACAAATACTCTTGGTACTGTGTCATATGAAATTGACAATTTAATGCCCTGATGGAAAGAGTTGCAGAAGTATATACCTTCTTTCCCCATCTCTCTAAAGCTCTAGACTCTCTTTCAGAGGGTAGAGGATTTTTGGCAGTGGCGGCCGCAACCCCTTTAGGGCCCTGAGAAATAGTTTCTGGGTCTGCAGAATGGGCTTTATACAAATGGAAATGTGAATCCGGGACCCTGTAATATCTATCAGGTTTGGCAGGGGCCGGAGGGAGAGTATCAGGGGCTGAGCTGACATCACTGTACACATCATCAATTACATTCAAAACAGGAGGTATAGCTAAGGGCCTATTGTTGAGGCAAATGTAAAAAGGTCCTTAATCTTTTTCTGGAATCAGAGAATTCCTGACCTTGCCATTGAAAATGCTCTCTCATGGAGTGTAAAGTCTCACCAAAAGAAAACTCTTCAGGAGGGGAGGCCGAAGGGATAGATTCTTCAGCATCAGAATCCTCATAGGGCAAATAAGCCCCCTCCTGGTGGTCTGACAACTCAGATCCATCCGTGGACTCATCAGAAGAGTGTGGGTCAGAGGGGACAGTCCTGGGCCTTTTGTCAGGTGGGGGGTGAGAGGCCCTTTCTGGGTGAGGTTGTGAACCTCTAATCAAAGAAATAAGGTCCTCTGTAAGGCTGAGGATCTGAGAACTAGAGGAAGGCCTCTGGGAGGTAGTCTTGGGAGGCAAAGCTTTAGAAAGTTTAGCAGCCTTAGCCCTAGAAAAAGCCTTAATGGACATGGAAGCAGGGGGCCTAGCTGCCCCACGTGCAGGAGTAGAAATGTCCAAAGGTATGGTGTCGGACATTTCCTGGACACTGGTTTCGGTAGGTAGCTCGGTAGCCGACTCAGCCGGGGCCTCCCGGGCCGCGGTGGTCGGTTGAATGGTTTCGGAAGAAGGAATCTCCGAGGACTCGGTTTCAACTGAGACACTCGCGGTAGGCCTTACCGTGGTTTCAGCCGAAACCGTGGGCCGCGAGTGTCGGTCCTTGTCCTTCCGTTTTTTTCACCAAATGCGAAGTCGGAGTCTCCGACGGCATTTTATATGCAAAAGTGGCCCCAAAAAATTCCTCTGCAAACTCCGACCGACGTCTAAGAGTTCGTCGGTTGAAGGAAGCACAGGCAGAACAGGCCGATACGTCATGGTCTGGGTCTAAGCAAGGAAGGCAGTAGGAATGGAAATCCTTATGAGGTATTTGTTTCCCACAAGTTAAACAATTATTTACCTTTGTCTGACATCGGATGAGGCAAGAAAGAGTCCCCAACGGGGTACTTAACTTTTTCGAAGTCTTCGGTAGCTGAATTCACTGGATCTGACTGACCGGCACTTGCGAACAGCTTCTGCTTTAGGCACCGCGCGGCAAGAAAGACCGAGGAAAATGGTGTCGGCTGATGCTTTTATACCCCAGATGCTCTGACGTCGGGGAAAGTGCGACATCAGCCGAGGCCAGACCCAGACTTTGGAATCCGACCGAAGGGCTGCCTGAGGCAGGACAACCCATATGTTATGACTGCAGATGCATCCTTGAAGGACATCTGGTTCTATTACTCCCAGATAAGACAGGGACAAAATTTGTTTTTCTACCTCTGCCCTTTGGTTTAGAGGAGCATCCGGGAATCCTTTGGGAACTGGAAAGGTTTGGAAAGAAAACCTGTGCCCTAGGGACACCATTCTGAGCACCCATTTGTTATCTGTGATAGTGGCACACACATCAGCAAAAAAGCCCAACCTTCCCCCTAAAGGACTCTCCAGGCAAGCAAGAACAGGCAAAAGTTGGATAAAGTCATTGAGAGTGTTTTGACTGAGATGCAGGCTTGGACCTTCCCGCCTTGGAAGTGGAAGCCTGCCAACGCTTAGACCTTTGAGGGGTAGCCACTTGTCCCCTAGAAGATTTGCAACCTCTAGTCACAGAACGGTTCTGTCTGCTGGTATCAGGAAAGGTCCAACTCTTGGAATGGTAATTCCTGCTAAAACAAGGAGGTTGAACTTGCAGAAAATCCTTAACAGTTTGCATGGCTTGGCCTTATCCTCCACCTTTTTGAGCACTTCCTCTGGTTTGCTGCCAAAAAGTGTCCTTATGCAAAGGTACATCGAAAAGCTTAGCCTTGACAGGTTCTGGAAGTGGCTGTTCTCTGAGCCAAGCGTGTCTTCTAATAACAGATCCAGTAGCTGTAGCCCTGCAGGAGGCTTCAAGGATGTCAAAACCACAATGTAAAGATTATTGAAAAGACTGCAGAATTTAGTAAATCCTGCATGTCCTTACTCTCCACCAAAAGAGGCACACTTGCTATCCTAGACTTAACAGCCTCCAAGGTGTGCTACTGGTACTTAAGCATATGAAAAAGACAATTGGTAGCCCTAAAAGCCACAGGCCCGTGCTGAGGTAAATCCAGTAACTCCCTAATCTGCTTCTTAGATTGGGGATAATCCTGACTTTCCCATTTAAAATGTTCCATGAGGGTATTTAATGTATCACCAAAAGAGAAATCCTCTGGGGGAGAAGCAGAAGGGATGGACTCCTCTGCATCTGAATCCTCAAAAGCAGAAAAAACCTGAAAGACTTCCTCTTCATCAGCAGAAATGCTGGAAGAATCAGAACCTGAAAAGGATAAAGCCACAGGAGTAACATCCTTACTCCTTTTAGAAGGGGGAGACTGAGAACCCCTAATAAGAGTCAAAAGGTCATTAGCCATTTTCATAGGCTTACGAAAGGAAGATTCACCTGCAAGCCTGAAGGACTCAGCAGGCCTGGCAACCGCCGAAGGTGCAGTAGAAGTCGAAGGAATAAGCTTGCCGTCTGAACGCAGAACGGAGGCCTCGGACACCAGAGTCAGCTTAGTGGCTCCGACTCCAGCTGAAGAGGCGACAGGCGAAAGGTTGGGAGGCAAAAATGGAGGCCGAAGGCCTAAGGGACTCTGAAATGGTCTCACTCGCAGCCTGTGGTATTAAATCCCCAGAGTGCAGGGGCTGCAAAGGTGCCTCACTGGCTGCCGTCTTACCATCATCCGAGGACTTGACTTTCTGAAGCCTGTCGAGTTCCTTATCCTTACGTTTCTTGGGGATATCTGAAGCCTGAAGACCGGCAGACGTCATACCGACAAACACAGGCCAAACTCCAAAATGCTTAGCCCGACAACAGATAGTACGCGGATTAAAGGCGGCACAGAGATCACAATTAGGAACGTTGTGGTCAAGGCCTAAACAAACAATACAATAGGAATGAAAATCTCTATGGGGAATCTGCTTTCCACAGGTAAGGCAATTATTAACTTTTTCTGACATTCGTTAAGGCAAGAAAAGAGGATCCCCAATGGGGTACTTAGCTGTAGTAGACTTCAACTTTGTAGTCAGAACCAAAAAGGTAAACTGCCAACCGGCACTCGTGCATAAAATGCTTCTGCTTTGGGCTCCGCGGCAAGGAAGACTGAGGAAGTGATGTCGGCTGCCTCCTTTTATATCGGATGCCCTGATGTACTTTACAACAGATGGCAACCGACGTCATTTTTATTTATCTTTGGTATTCTGGCCGACCGAGGGCTACTGGAAGCCAGATAACCCATTAGTTAGGACTGCAACAGTGAAACACGATGAACATTTTCTTGCTACACTTGGTGTTGAGGGGAGATGCAAAGAGATCGCAGTAAGACTGGCACTGGACTTACGGACCACCTGTGAAGGAGGAGAGACCTGCTCAACTTGTCTGCTACCACACTGGACTTGCCCAGGATATAAGTTGCTATAAGAAAGTGGTGAGAAGATATCGTCCGCTGCCACACTCCATGGCCTCTTGACAACAGGTGAGATCTGGGATCTGGTTCCTTCTTGCTTGTTTATGCGCTATATGACTGTCATGCTGTCTGTCTGAATGGATGTCACAGCTACAGGTTGTGTGCCTTGAAAGGCCTGCGAAGCTAGGAGCACCTTTCTCATCTTTAATACAATGATGTGAAGTCTGGCCCCTGACTGTGACCACGTGCCTTGGACTGTCTGTCCCAAGTAATGCCCTCTCACCTCAAGTAGGAAATATCTGTCTGTGGTCACAGTGGCTTGGGGGAGGAAGGTGTAAAGGATGTTCCTGAGAAACATGTGGTGACTCCATCCACCAACGGATATGTGTTTTGCAGATCTCCTCTAAGAATACTTGAAAGGATATGGGTAGCTGTCTTATCAACCTCAGGACTACAAGAGTCCACTGTAGAATGCAGTACCTGTCTAGTATAATTGATGGTGCCATGGACCCTAAGAGATGGAGAATCATTCATGCTGATGGCTTCCGAAAGGGCAGGACTGTTTAAGCTTGATGGCAAATGACTGCATTTCTTATCTGAGGAAATCTTGCAATTTCATGTCTTGTGTCCCACTGAGCTCCTATAAATTCTAATAATATAGTTGGACAAAGGTTGGACTACGCCAGATTGACCATAATGTCTCTGAAGAGGGGTATAGCATGGAGCTACTCTCCTGGATGATTAGATCCCTATTAGGGGCAGTAACGAGCCAGCCATCTATGTAAGGGAACATTTGGAACCTTTGCAGTTGGACTAGAGCTGCAACTACTGCCGTACATTTGGTAAACACCAGGGAGGCTGTGGTAAATTCAAAGGACAGAACTCTGAACTGAAATTGATCGTCTCCTAGCTGAAAGTAGACATATATAAAGATGGGCAGGTGTTCCAGGGAATGGTAGTATGCATACTGAAGATCTACAGAGCACATCAAGTAATTCTCTCTCATAAAAGGGAGAAGAGACTTTACCCTGATCATCTGGAATTTAGTTTTTTTCTTACGCAACTATTTAGGTAGCTTAGATCCAAGACTGGTCTGAGGTCCCAGTTTTTCCTTTGTCACTAAAAAGAATCTCGAGTAAATTCCAGATCATCTTTGGTCTAGTGGGACCTCTTGAATGACTCTATTGATTAGAAGCTTCTTTGTTTCTGAAGCTGCCCCTTTCCCTTTGAGTGTGTGGAATGTCAGGAAGTCTTTTTTGGGTTGAAGGAATTATAAGAAAGGGAATAAAGCAGCCTCTGGTTATTATCCTCTACACCCATTCTAAAGACATGCTTCTGGAGCATTTCTCCCCGGGCCTCCGCTGAAAAGAGGATCTGTGGAACCTAGTCGGACTTTCCCAGTCAACAAAATGTTAAATAAAATAAAATAAAAATAAATAAAAAAAAAAAAATTTGTCTTCAGTGATGAATGTCCAGGTTGTTGGATGCAGGGATAGGTGACACTTGACTGCCACCAGAGTGCAGCGGTTGGATAAGTGCTCAGGAATGTTGAAAAGGCTTTTCAGAGAAGGGACCTCTGCAGCCTCAATTCTTTGGACCATCACAGCCCCTAGGACAAGGCCCATTATAAGAGCTCCCCTTTCTACCACTGGGGATCCTGTATCCAGACTTGCCCAATGAAAACTCATGTGATATGGGGAACTAAAATTTCTTGCCTCTTTTTGATTCCTAGAAAAAGTCCTTTGAGGACTGGAAACTTTGATCCTTATGGCAGACAAAGATTTCTCACTTTCTTTTCACTTCTGGAGATTGTATCCTTCACTTTGGCACCAACAAGAGTAGAAGAGGAGGGGAGGAGATGGGGGCAGAGCAGAAGGGATCTGGTTAAGAGAGTATGACAAAAGAAAAATCAGTGTGCTTATTCCTATGCTTGCATAGGGAAATGACTGGGTTAAAACCAGGAAGAAGAAAAGGATAAAAGAAAGACATTTCATACAGAAGGAAAACAACAGAAAGACACAGGAAAGGAGGGAGGGACAGAATACTACAACAGATAAAGGCAAGACATCTACTTTTATGGTAAGATCTTACACAATTGTACTATGTCCTTCCTTATCACTGTTACAGTATTCTTTACAGGAGAGTAAAGTATGGGGGAAGACAGCCACAGAAGAGCCCTCCAAAAACCCATGAACCCACCCTGGCCCTTGGAATGACATCTAACTTGTAATGTTTTGTGAAAGTGTGAAGAAAAGACCAAGTAGTAGCTTCCAAGATGGTCTAGTATCCAGACCCTTGAAAAAAGCACAAGGAGTGGCCACTGCCCTGGTAGAATGAGCAAGGAAAGAAGAGGAAAGCTCCTTGCCACGAAAAGAACTGCAAAAAGAAATGGCCTTAGAAATCCAAGAGATGGTCTGCTTACACATCACCAAACCCAATCTCCTGGCATGAAGGGAAACAAACAGCTGCTCAGATTTCCTGATATGCTTTGTCTTGTCCAAGTAATATCTGAACTGTCTACATAAATCCAAGGTGTGAAGAACCCTCTCACTAAGATTCTGTGGAGAAGGGAAAAAAGGAGAAAAATGAATGGATTGATTCAAAAACAAATCATTATCCATCTTAGACATAAAAGGAGGACTGGCACAATGAGACACTGTTGTCCCTGTGAAAAAATAAAGTGCAACTGCCATGAGTGTTTGAAGTTCAGAGACTCTCTTGGCAAAAGTAAGAGCCAACAACAATACAGTCTTCCAAGTACAATGATGTATGAAAGAAGAAATGTCAGGCTTATAACACTGGGTCAGTTTCTGAAGAACAAAATTAAGGTTCCAAGAAGTAGAAATTGGCTTTTTTGGAGGTAGAATATGATGGATACCTTTCAAAAACTGCCTTCAAAACCAGAAGCCAAAGGTGGATTCAGAGGCAGTCAAGCGGAAATGACTGACAAATCAACTTTAACAGATGAATATGCTATGCCAGAATTGAACAACTAACACAAACAGGAAAGGACCATAGGAATCCCCAGAGAAAAAGGGTCCAGGTCATGTCTGAGACACCAAATAGAAAATCTCTTCCATTTAATCACATATGATTTTCTAGTAATGGGTTTTCTGGCCTCCTGCAAAACCTGATGCACATTCTCAGAAAACTGATGCCTAAAAGGAATCAAAACCATATCACCCAAAGTGTCAATTGATGGGTGGGCAAGTTAGGGTGAATGAAGCATCCCTTGTCTTTTGTGAGAAGATCCATCCTGTGAGGTAACATTTGATGATTGACTTGCCCAGATGAAACGGAAAGAGAACACAGTGCTGTCTGGGGGTGAAAGGGAGTCACAAACAAGTTTTTAAGCATGTCCCTCATGATCTTGTACAGGACCTTTTAGAAGGGGAAGAGGCACAGAGAAATATCCCCTTGCAAGTAAATGACGTGGTGTCCATTTTCCAACCCACAGGACTTGGCACTCGAACAGAACTAGGGAGAGGTTGCCATTTCAGAGGGGAGGAAAAAATATCAACTTCAGGAGTACCCCACTGATTAATAGGTTCATAGGGCCTATACAAGCCTAGCCAAATGAGTTCCCTGGCTTTCGCCACCCAAGAAAATTATTTTCCTGTGCCCCTGTCGAGCAGAGCCACAGCAGTGATTCTCGGGGTGAATTTCCTATTACCCCTCCAATTGTCAAGATTTCTCTTAAAGAGGACTAATGAGGAAAGCTGCTTGGCATGAATGGGCAGTCTATTCCAGAGCAGGGAAAGTGTCTGGGACAGGAATCTATCCCTCCAACATGTTCTGTTTATTGTGGTGACAAGGTTTAGGTCCCTGGAGCGTGTGGCTCAGAGAGATTTTTGATTTAAGTGCAGCATGTCCATCAAGTCTGGGTTAGACATGGCTTTGGACGGTTAGGCAGAGGTCGCCTCAGAGTAGGCGATATGTGACAGAGTAGAGCTGGTGTTTTTTGAGACAGTCAGCGTATGGCATCTGTTTGAGGCTGGTAATCATCTTACTGAGGTATTTCTGTGTCCTTTCCAGCTGTTGCAGATGTCTTGCGAGGTACATGCCAAACAGGGCATTGTACTCTATGATGGGTCTAATAAGGGATGAGTAGAGAGGAAAAATGACCTCTCTTTTTCTGGAGGAGAACCCCTTTGTGATGAGGTGTGCCACGTAGAAGGATTTCCTGACTACTGTGGTGACGTGATTATCAAAGGAGAGACTACTATCCACCTGTGTCCCAAGGTATCCTATCACACTTTCAGTGTTTAGTAGGCTACCGCATATATGATAGTTCATGGGTACTGTATTTTTCCAAAAGGGGATGACAATGCACTTCTTGGCATTGAGCTTTAGGCCATGACTTTGACACCAAGCACCAGTCTCAGTGAGGCCTCTTTGTAGAATGTCCACATCCTTAGGTGAACCGATTATGGCTGCTAGTTTGCAGTCGTCTGCGAATTTAGTTAGCCAGAGACCAGCTGTATTAGCATGGACTTCAGAGAAGTAGATACCAAAATTGCAGAGGACCCAGAACCGAACCTTGTGGTACTCCGCTTGTCACTGGTCTGAAGTCGGATTTGGAGTAAGCTACTTTCACTATGTGGGTTCTGTCAGTGAGCCAGTTGGCCAACCATCTTGTGACACAGGGATTTATGCCTAGTCCAGTGAGTTTATCTAAATTACCAGAGTGGGGGGTGGTGTTGAAAGCCTTGGCGAGGTCAAGATAGGCTGTGTGCACTACCTTACCCTCATCTATGGCTCTAGTAACTGCTTCAAAGAAGTCAATCAGGGTTAGGAGGCATGATCTACCCTTTACAAATCCAAACTAAGTGAGGTCCAGAGTTTGGAGGTTGCCTATGTCTTTTGTTTATAAGCTCTAGGATGATGCGTTCTATGCCTTGCAGGCCTGGCTTGTCAGGCTAATGGGGCAGTAGTTCCCAGGGTCTGTGGTGGCACCCCCTTTGTGTAGTGGGACAACTGTCACTGTGCGCCACTCCTTAGGCACAAAGCCTGAAGTGAGGCTATGGTTGAACATGGTACTTAGGTGAGGTGCTAATTCATTCTGTAGTTCGCACAGAACGCAGCCTGGGATGTTGTCCGGTCCCATAGATGCTGTGTTCTTGGCTTTGGAGAGTGTGGTCTTCACCTGTGCAGCCCTTATTTCAGGGGCTTTGCAATCATCCAGTATGGGCCCTTTGGGGGGTGAAGTTAGCACTGAACCTGTCTGCCAGGATGTTGGCAATATCAGTTGGTTTGGTAAATGTAGTGCCATTGTGCTGTAGTTCAGAGAAGATCTGAGTGTTGCCATTAAGATTCTTGACATAGCTGTAGAAAGCTTTGTGGTTGTCTTTAGAATCCAAGGTGATTTTATTTTCGTAACTAGCTTATGAATAATTATAATGTTAACTGTGTTTGTAATGGTTATATTTTTTGTAACTATGTTTTGGAGCTTTTCTCCCTGGGCCTCTGCTTTAAAAGGGCTTTTGCTCATTCAGACAATCCCGGTTAACAAATGTAAAATAAAATAAATAATAATAAATAAATTTTATGAGGGATCTCAGCTTCTTGCGGAGACTGACCAGGGAGTTCCTGCAGTCATGGGATTTTACTCTTTTCTGCAACAGTTTCTTCCTTCTGTTGTACAGATTGTTTATGGCAGGGGACCACCAGATTGGTTTCCTTTTTCTGGAGGATAGCATCTTGGTTCTGTTGGGGATGGCACAGCCCATGCACTCATGTATGTGCTTATACAGTGCATTTGTATATGATTCAGCAGTCGTGCCACTATTTTCCATCTGCGTGGGTGTAATGAAGTTTGCCACTACTGACTTAAGAAGCATGAAGTTGGCTTTGGAGAAGTTTTTTATGGTGGTTTCCTTAATGGGGAGGGGGGTGGGATATGGATGTCTAGGGTGATTAGCTTGTGGTTGGACCTGACCAGCGAGGAGTTGACTTCTGGTGTGGAACATCTATTACCCATATTGGTAATGACCAGGTCCAGGATGTTGATACCCCTGGTAGGGGTATGGACAAGCTGGTCCAGGGCATTGGACTTGATGAATTCAAGAAAACGTTGGGCAAATGAGTTTGTACATGAGTAGTTTTCTCAGTTGATGGAGGTGTAGTTGAAATATCCCAAAATTAGAGAATTGGGCTGTATCTTAATATTGTCCAGTATATCGAGAAACATGGAGTGGGCGTCCTGGGGCATGGCGGGGGATCTGTAACATGCTACAACCTGAATTGCAGTCTTGCCCAGTGTTAATTGTACTTGGATAATTTTGGAGGCATTATGCTGAGCAACTAGCCTTGACGTGTGGACATCCTTTATGAATATGGGCACGCCTCTTCCTTTAGTATTTCGGTCTGGGTAGGGTGGCCGAAAGGTGTGGAAAGAATTGTAGCCTGGAAATGCAGGGGTGCTCTCTGAAGCCTTTAAGCAGGTCTCTGTCACTGCACAGGTGTCGATGTTCTCCATCTTAAGGAGAGCCTCGAGAGTGTGCACTTTGAGGTTTAGACTTCTAGCAATGAGTAGCATTACCCTTAGATTTTGCTTGTTTATGTCTACTATGGTGGTGCATTTGATGTCTGAGCCTTGCCTAAAAAAGGCACTACAGGCGGCAAGAGTCTTAGCCAGTATCCGGAATCCCAGTGGTGACAGGTGAATGACACTAGAATCTTAGCCAACTGTTGAAGTCAATCATTTTGTCCTTGCACTGTGGTATCATTCTGGGCAATGGCAGGATGCTACTCAGGGCCAGTGTCATACCTGCCTGGGCCACATGGTCAGAGAGCTCCTCCATGTCTCTTTTCATGTAGTCCAGGGAGGTACGTCTCAGGTCATTCACTCCAACATGGACAATGACAGAGTCATACTGGTACTTGTTGTGGAGTGACCTGAGTGTGTGCATTATATGGTGGTTCCTGGCAGCTGGCAGTGACTTTCTTCTTGTTTAGCCTGGTCAGGGAGATGTCAGTGTGCCTGACTATAGTCTCCAATGACTAATGTGCTGGGTATGTTGTTTTGCCTTATGGGCTGAGGTTGAGTGGTACACTGATTTTGTGGGCTATGTGTTGTTTGGGTAGTGTTGGGGGGGTGGTGGCTGCCTGCGTTTCAGATTTGGAGGTCTCTGTTGTTTGGGCAGATTTTTATTGAGAACCTCTGCGAATGTGTGTGTGTGTTTCATATTATTATGTGTGGGTTTGAGAGGTGCAGGTTTTGATGGACTATGTGTACAGTGTGGTGTGGTGTTAACCTTCTCCTCTTTACTGTCTAGTCCAGTCTTGGATTGAGAGAGCTTGGCTTCCAGTTTGGCTATATAAGTGCATCTCTCACAGGTTGTATTGTTGGCTGGTAGGAGGAGAGGGTTGTCAGTGTACATAGGGCAACTGCTACATTGCCCCAAGATGCCCAGATTCATCAGGTGGACAGGAGAAAACACCAGGAGCTGACCCTTGGACATGCCTGGTTAGTGCTTACTAATTTAAGTACTGGGAGCTGATTTCTTTCCTCTTGATTAGTGAAGAAAGCAGAGTGCTGCAGTAATTTGTAGATTATTTAATGCTTGCAGCGGATTGGAAAAGTGCGGAGCACCAGAAATAGTTATGAGTGCTAAAACTAGAAGACTGGCTAGTTTAAGGGAACAGAAATAATTTTGAGTGCTAAAACTAGAAGACTGGCTAGTTCTAAGGGAAATCTGAAAAGCAGACTTTCTGGCACTGGGAATAGCTTAACTGCAGTTAAGCACCGCTGCATGGTGCACAAAATGATGCAAACATTGTTTTTTAAACAGAAAGATGAAAGGAAGAGAAATAGCCCAAAATGGCTAATAAAACCACAGATTCTGAGCTGAAACCACTCCTCCAGGTGACAGATAGGCTGTTTCAAAGCTCACCACTCACTGATGGAGAGAAGCTTCCCTCTATCTCAGAAAGGTCTGGGCAACACAGAAACTTACAAACAGCCCAAAAGGCAGGAAACAAGTAGAGAGAGAGGATTTTTTTGTTTTTTTCAAAACTTAGAGCAGATACAAGTAAAAAAAAAACACTTTTAAAGCAGGAAAAGGTTACTGCACTTGAGTGTGATTCTAGACAAACTGACTTTAGAAACTTTAGCTCTTAGCTTGTTCTTAGAGAAGAACATGAAAAGGTGGTCCATAGACTTTGTAAGTCGTACATTTAGAGTATGCAAAATGTATTCTTCCTCAGTTAAAATGGTTGAGAAAGAAAGCAGCCAAGCAGACTCGTTGCTACTTCTAGCACAAAGGAGGGGTATGGTCTGACAGCAACTCTGTCTTTGTGAAAAATCAATTAAAGCTGTCTGCTGGGCAATGCTTGTAGCTCAAACTCTTGACTGAAGTAACTACAACCAGAAACAATGTTTTTCCAAGAAAGAAATTTTGAGGAGGAAGATGAAGCAAGTTAAAAGTGAAGATGTGTTACTGCTTGCAGTGTCAAAGAATGGTCCCATGGCAAAACTGGATCTTTAATTGGAGACCTCATTATGAATATTCCTTAGAGAAAAGCTCTTTAAAAGACTTTAAGGGATGCTATGAAATATATTTTTACCACAACGGTAATTGGACGTAGTTGCAAGTTGAACTTTAATGGTATGATAACATGTCCCAGAATCAAAAACAATCTGCTAAAAATGTAGAAAGGAGGGAAGAGGAACTGAAAACGGGTCTAATCCTTTAACAATAGTCCAGTCCAAAGGGAAATCCATTTCCACTTGTTCTTGTAGACTTTATGGGTGGAATGTTTTTGAGAATCAGACAGAATCCAGACAACTCTTAATGAATGCTTTCCCATCGCTGGAATTGGACAAACCATGCAGTTAGTCTGATGGACTATACATCTAAGTGAGGATTGCCAGCCAGATGGAAAAGGTGATAACTGGTTTGGGATCCAGTGACCATGGTGGGCTTAGTAAATGGGACCATTGGTAAGGGAACCACATCTGAATGGACCAAAAGGGGCAAAAAGGATTACCTTTGCCTTGCACAGAGACACTTTCTATAAAAACTTTGTTATTAAAGGAAGAGGTGGAAAGGCATACAGGACTCCAGGTGGCCAAAGATGGACTACAGCATCCATCAGTGACTATTCCTGTGAAGGGAGGAGGGCAAAAGTAGCCGCTGTATTTCTTCTTGGTGGAAATGGCAAAAAAAAATCACAATAATGCTAGACCAGTAACTGAAAATCTCCACTGCCATATTAAGGGACTACTCATGAGACATGAAGTTGCACTGGCTCAACTTGCCCACTACAGCATTAAATAACCTAGAATGCATGCTGCTATTAGTAAATGCTGTGAGGAATCCACTTGCACATTCCCACTGTCTCTTGGTAAATTGGGAAGGACAGAGTTCACCCTTGCTTGCAGATACTACAGATGTACTGTCTGTGTAGATGGATATCACACCCTGAGGAAGTCCTAAAATGCCTACAACACTGGGAGAACTATCTTAACATCCAGTAAATTGATGTGAAGATGGTCTTCTATATAGGTCCACTTTATTTGCACTGCTCTCCCCTGGAAATGCTCCCCTATCCCAAAAGGGAGGTGTCTATGGTAAATATGTCCAAGAAAAGAAAAAATACAAGTCCAGGGATACTACAGGAGAATTTATCTATAACCAGATATGATGATGGCACAGAGCTGACAATCTGAAAAGGTGATGAGGAGGGTGCATGGACTGTGAACAATGAACCATCAAATGTCCACCAAAGAACCCTCATGAAAAATCTCAAGTTTGGGGCAAAGGTGATTTATGCTTTGGACCTCAATAGGTATAGAACGAGACAAGCAGGAGAAGCTATTTTATTTGAAAATGTTTTGTTCCTAAGGAAGGGAGGTCAGCCTTGATTCTGGTAATCTTGGTGAAGAACTGCATTCAAAAAGCATCCTAGAAAATCCAGGGATTAAGTTGGATAAATACACACACCTCATATCCTCATATTAGGTTATCATTCTGGAGGCTATTACAAACCTAGTTAATAACCAGAGGTCAAAATCAAACCCTGTACCTTGTGTCTGTGAGGTAAAGACATTAACCATTATTATCTTATGCCTGAAAAATCTTTACGTAAAAACGTGTTAGCTTATCGTTTGTCTATTTTCAATAACGCTTACAGACCCTGGTTCTGCTAAGCTATGCTATTGGTTTTGACCTTAAACATTATAACAAGATGTAACTTGGAGAAATATATAAGAGACACTTAAAGATCGATACAACAGGAGCAAACAGTATTTTGCTAGGATTAAGGATTCCTTTATGTTTACAGTAAGAAATTTGTGGTCTAGGTATGGAACACTCAGAACCCTTGCAGCCTGAGGCAAGTTGCTATTATCTTCATACATATGGTAAATTATTAAAAAAAGAATGCTTTAAAGTTGTCAAGAAATTCACAAGGTCTCAGGTAGGCACAATGGCAGATGGCAAAGCTGGTGGCTGCTGCCCTGTCTGTGTCATCTGCTGAATTAGAGATGAGCCTTATGTTCAAGTAGTTTATAAGACAGCTGATTCTACAGCCTTTCTAGTATATGCGGTTGGAGGTCTCCAAAAAAAATCCAAGGCATCTTCTGATGATTCCCTCTGGAGCCTGGTAATGTGGGAAATGGGAAAAGTTTCCAAGGAGTAGACTTAGTTCCTAAACAGGTCCATAGCCCAGGTTTCTTTACTAGGAGGATGCACCATGGAACTCTTCTCACAATTCCTTTTCCATGGCTGTTGCAAACATAATGTATCCTGTGGCACACCACCACAGGACCAGTAATCAGGGAGTCTCAATCCTCACCCATGGCACCAGTGGGGGATATACATTGGAAGGATGATAAATACACGCCCAGTACTTCCAGATGCAGCTCTCTGCATCAAGTGCAATTTCCCTTAAGAGTACACAGAGACCGCAGCCAGTCCGGGGCTGATTTCTCCCTCTTTCTTCAGATCCCCAGTAAGACTCACCCACTGGCAGAGCTACAGAATTGAGTTCTCAGCTGATTAACCAAGCCAAGAACTCCAGCACCCTCTCTGTCCAATCAGTGCTTTGTGTCCCTGCCTAAGTAGCTGACACACACACACACACACACAACTGGAAAGGCTGGCACAGGTTTACTAGCTATGCCCCCTTTTGCCTAGACTATAAGGTTAGTTTCCACTGCTACCAGTTACTCCTTATCAGCTACTTTAAGGCCCTTAAAGGGTGACCAATTTTACTGTGTAATGTTACTATCAATACAAATGGCAGTCTGACCAAGAGCAAGGTTATTAGGAGTAGCCCACAAGTTAACCAAATAAATATGCAAGTATCCTCAGAAAGTACAGTTGTGTACACTTACCATAAATGTAGATGTTCGAGTGTATTCACTGCTGCAGTCATTACATTTGGGTAATCCTGCTGGCAGGTTGCCCTCAGTCGGCCTGAATTCCAAAGTCTTGGGTCCTGCATAAGCTGCTGTGGCCCTTCCCTGATGTCAGGTCGTCAGGGGTATAAAAGATGCAGCCAACGCCATTTTCTTCAATTTTTCTTGCCCCAGATGTCAGGTGCCCCCAAAAGGGTAGGCTAAATATATATATAAAACATACATGCACCCCCAAATAAACTTTACCCTCATCTACAAGCAAATACAACACATAGGTTTGTATAGATCAGGGAAGTACAGATAAGTTCCAGCAGAAATAAGGGGGGTGGCGGGTGGGTAACCTGGACTGCAACATTGAATACAATTGAACATCTACATTTATGGTAAGTGTACACAACTGTATTATGTTCTTCGTGTTTCACTGTTGCAGTCATTACATTTGGGTAGAGTCCCAAAGCTACGGTTGGGGGGGTTGGAGCTAAACAACATTAGGAGCGGATATAAGGCCCTGCAGAACTGCAGTGGCAAAGCCTGCCCTGGATTTAGAGTAAAGTGGTAGATTGTAATGCTTTGTAAAGGTGTGCACTGAACTCCAAGTAGGAGCCTCTAAAATGTCTTTGGTTGGTATTCCCCTGAGAAAGGCTGCAGAAGTGGCTGCAGCTCGGTTTGAATGTGGCCTAATGCCCTTAGACACTGGCTTGCCATGCTGTGAGCGGCAGAAAAGTATAGTTTTGTACCTACCATAAATGTAGATGTCTGAAAGAAATGCAACTGCAGTCCTGACATATGGGTTGTCCTGCCTCAGGCAGCCCTTCGGTCGGCCGGATTCCAAAGTCTGGGTCCGGCGTCGGCTGATGTCGTCTCTTCCCCGACATCAGAGCGGCTGGGGTACAAAAGCATCAGCCGACGCCATCTTCTTCAGTGTTTCTTGCCCCAGATGCCAGGTGCCCTCCAAGGAAGGCTAAATTTAGAGAATGGATAAAAATTCCAGACATGCACAACAGTAATAAACAGATACACCATAACAGATATCCCCAGCTAATTTGAAAAAGGAGGAGTGGACCCAAAAAAGAGAATTACAGAGAGGTAGGAGGGAGGGAAAATCTGACTGCAGTTGCATATCTATCGGACATCTACATTTATGGTAGGTACAAAACTGTACTATGTCCTTCAAGAATGCAACTGCAGTCCTGACATATGGGTTGAATACCATAGCCAAGCTGGGGGTGGTAGGATCTAAGATAAGGATGGTGTAGCTAAAATGCCCTGCAGGACTGCCAAAGCAAAGCCTGCTCGGGATCTGGAATATAAAGGCAGGTTGTAATGTTTGGAAAATGTATGCACGGAGCTCCATGTAGCAGCTTCTAGAATGTCCTTTGTAGCCACCCCTCTTAGAAAGGCTGTGGAGGTGGCTGTAGCTCTGGTGGAGTGTGGCCTGATATTGGCTGGCACACCTTTTCCATGGAAAGAGTAGCAGAATCTGATGCAGTTTCCAATCCATTTTGAAATTGTTTGTTTGGAAATTGCCTTTCCTTGTACTCCAGCAGCGTAAGCTACAAATAGTTGGTCAGACTTTCTGCTGGCCTTTGTTCTGTCCAAGTAGTAGCGCAATTGTCTGTGTATGTCCAAAGTGTGCAGAAGCTTTTCTCCTTTATTTTGAGGATTGGGAAAGAAAGTAGGCAGGTGAATTGCTTGATTTAGAGAAACCCTGGATATCACTTTTGGCATGAATGAAGGATTGGTTCTTAAAGAGACTCTGTCCTGATGGAAAATGAGAAATGGAGGTACTGCCATGAGGGCCTGTATCTCCGAGACTCTTCTTGCTGAAGTAATTGCCAACAGGAAAACTGTTTTCCAGGAGAGAAAATGCAATTCTGAAGATACTGCTGGCTCAAAAGGAGGAAGAGTTAATTTTTCCAAGACGAAGTTGAGGTCCCATGCAGGCACTGGTGGTTTTCTTGGAGGTTTGATATTCTTTATCCCTCTTAGAAACTGTCTTAGCAAAGGATGTGAAAACACAGATGGATCACAGTTGTATTTTGCTCAAATTGCTGAAGCGTGTATTTTTATGGAAGAATATGAAAGGCCATTGTGAAGCATTTTTGCCAAGTATTCTAGTATCTGTGGGATGCTCATTACTGATGCATCCTGACCCTTGTTGGCATTCCAGATGTTGAATCTCTTCCATTTGGCTGAATAAGTTTTTCTGGTGGAAGGCCTGCGTGCTTCCAGTAAGATCTCTTGAACTTTTTTGGAGAGAGAGATATGGGGAGAAGTCATGGAACCCTCCAAGCTGTCAGTTGCAATGTTTGCAGGTTGGGATGAACAGTCCTGTAATTGTGCTGAGTTATAAGCAGAGGCCATTGAGGCAAGGGCCACGGCTTGGTGCGAGTTATGCTCCTTAGTAATGGATACCAGTGCTGTCTTGGCCAGTCTGGAGCTATCAAAATGCCTTTTGGTTGTTCTGCTTTGATCTTCAGTAACACCTTGGTCATTAATGGTAGAGATTGTTAGAGAATTCCAGCTGAAGGAGAGCGCATCCATTCTCCAGGCTTGAGGATGGTGTGTCCTTGAGCAGAATTTCTTCAGCTGATGATTGAGGTGTGAGGCAAAGAGATCTATGTCCGGCCTTCCCCATGCATGAGTTATTTGTGAAAAAATGTCTGGATGCAACATCCATTCATGCGGGTCCATAATGTTTCTGCTTAGACTGTCCGCCAGAACATTGTCCTTGCCTGGAACAAACTGGGATTGCAACTGTATGTTCAGTTTCAGGGACTTTTCCCAAAGAGTCATTGTTAGTCTGCAGAGGGGGTAAGAATGGGTGCCTCCCTGTTTGTTTATGTACCACATAACAGTGGTGTTGTCTGTCTTTATTAGCAGATGACCTTGCTGAAGAAATTTTCCGAAGGCCTCGATTGCATGAATCACTGCCAACATCTCTTTTTGATTGATGTGCAGATGCAATTCCTGGGGTGCCCATTGCCCTTGAATGCATCTGCCCTCCATGTGCGCCCCCCCATCCATGATCTGAGGCGTCTGTTGTAATGGTTTGGCTTGCTTGAGGTTTGTTGAAAGACATGCCTTTGTTTAGCTGGCTTGCTTGTGCCTACCACAAAAATTCCTTTTGTAGACCTGGAATGAGTGGAATAATTGCTTCTAAGTTGTAGCTGTGTTGAGACCATAAACTTTTTAGGTACCATTGTAGTTTTCTCATGTGTAGTCTTGTCAGTGGAATCAGAAGAATGCAAGATGCCATGAAACCCAGGGCCTGCAGGATTTTCCTTGCAGTCATCTGGATGTGCTTTGCTAGGCTTTTGAAGTAATCTGGTAATTGTTCTTGTTTTTCTTCTGTGAGGAAAACCATTTGTGAGTTTGTGTCCAGTTTGGCTCCTAGAAACATTATTTGTTGGGATGGCAGTAGTCTTGATTTTTGAATGCTGACTGTGTATCCCTAAGCCTGTAGTAAGTGAATGACATAGTCCAAGTTTCTTATCAAGGCTTGCTTGCTGTCCGCTTGTATAAGGCAGTCGTCCAGGTAAGGGTATCTTTGTATCCCCTGAAGTCTGCAATGTGCAACTACTGATGCCAGGCATTTCGTGAATACTCTGGGTGCAGTAGATAAGCCAAAAGGCAATGCTGAGAATTGATAATGCTCTGACCCTGCAAGAAATCTGAGGCATCTTCTGCAGCTGTGTCTGATTGGGACATGCAGGTATGCCTCCTTGAGGTCCAGAGTAACCAGCCAAGACCCCTTTGCCCAGCATGGGAAGAAGTTGCTGTAATGTCAGCATTTTGAATTTTGGCACAATGAGAAAAGTGTTTAGAGCGGACAAGTCCAGTACAGGTCTCCATTGCTTTTCTTTTCTTGGAACAAGGAACAGTCTTGAGTAGAATCTCTGGCCTTGTTCCTGAGGAGGAACCTTTTCTATTGCTTTGATTTGTAGCAGCTTTGAAACTTGTATGAGTGCCTCTGCCCTTTGATTTTGTGGCAGTTTTGGCATGCCTTGTCTTGTTGGTAAGGTATGGAAGTGGAACCTGTAACCTTTGTCTATTATGTCCAAAATCCATTTGTCCTTTGTAAAAACATGCCAATTTTTTGAAAATAAAGATAATTTTCCGCCTAAAGGTGCTTCTCTTTGAGCCTTGGTCGGCGGTGTCAAAGTCAAGTCATTGTGATTGTCCCTGTGGAGCAGTAGAAGTCCCTGCGCCACTTCTCTGATTAGTTGGTTGCCATTGGTGGCCCCTGTAGGAGCCTCGGTATTGCCCTCTACCTTGAGCACGCCTGTTTTTTCCCCTTTGGAACTTGTCAGTGTCTGGAAAGGACCAATTCTTCGAAGGCCAATTCCTGCTGAACCTTGGTGGCTGAACCTGGAGGAAATCTTTGACTGTTTGTACTGATTTAGCCTTTTCCTCAATTGATTTCAACACACCCTGTGCATTAGCACCAAATAGCTTGTGTTTTTCAAGAGGTGCATCTAGAAGCTTTACTTTAACATGATCTGGCAATGTCTGTTCTTTCAACCAAGCATGTCTACATATGACGGCCCCTGTCATAGCTGCCCTACATGAAGCTTCCAATGCATCATAACCACACTTGAAGAAAATGATTGCTAACCTGCTGAGTATTATGAACCAAATCCTGCAAGGCCTTTCTATCTAAAGGCTCAGGAGAGGCTAACTTTTTCTGCAAATCATCCATCAAGAAATCCTGATACTGAAACATATGAAAAAGACAGTTAAGTGCCCTCGTGGCAAGGGTGGTTGAGGTATAAACTTTTTTACCCCACCTCTCCAGGGGCCTAGATTCCCTGTCTGCGGGCAAAGGATTTTTGGCCGTGGAAGTGGCCACTCCTTTGGGCCCCTGAGAAATAGTTTCTAGATCAACAGAGTGGGCCTTAAAGAGATGTTTATGAATTTCAGGAACCCTGTAATATCTGTCTGGCTTGACAGGAGCAGGAGGGAGAGAATCAGGAGAAGTACTGGAGTCTGAGTACACATCATCCAATACATCTAGCACTGGGGGTATAGCTAAAGGCCTGTGCTGGGGTAACTTAAGGAAAGTCCGAAGCCTTTTCCTGGAGTCGGAGAAATCCTGGCCCTGCCACTGAAAATGCTCTCTCATGGAGTGGAGAATTTCCCTGAAAGAAATATCCTCAGGAGGAGAGGCAGAGGGAATGGATTCATCAGCATCAGAATCCTCGTAGGCCGGGAAGGATTCTTCCTGGGAATCTGAATGGCCTGACTCACCAGAGGCTTCATCTGAGGAAAGGGTATCTTCCTGCTCAACCCTAGGCCTTTTGTCTGAATGCGGCTGAGAACCTTTGTCTGGATGAGCCTGAGAGCCCCTGATTAAAGAAATTAGATCTGCAGCTAAAGTCATGATCTGTTTATCAGAAGTGGGACCCTGTGAAAAAGATTTAGGAGGGTGAGACTTAGCCTGGCTGGCAGCCTTAGCACGTGTGTAGGCCTTGATGGACATAGACACAGGAGGCCTAGCTGCCCCACGTGCTGGAGTAACTTTGTCCACCGGTATGGTGTCAGGCAAATCTTGGGCTTCGGTTTCAGGAGGAAAATCAACAACCGGCACCGGGGTAACCTCTGGGACCGAAGTGTGCAGTAAAGCGGTGTCATCGGCCTGAAGCGGTTGAATTACCGCCTCCGAAGAGACCGATGCACTCGCGGTAGGCTTTAGCGTGGTGTCAGTGGAAGTCACGGGCCGCGAATGTCGGTCCCGGTCCTTCCGTTTTTTGGAAATATGTGCTGTCGGTAGTTCCGCCAGCATGATATAGGAGTAATTTTCCCCAAATAAGTCTTCAGCAAATTCTGCCCGGCGCCTAAGTGTGTGCTTATTGAAGCAAGCACAGGCAGCACAGTCCGAGACGTCGTGGTCTGGGCCGAGGAAGGGAAGGCAGTAAGAATGGAAGTCCTTATGAAGTATTTGTTTACCACAAGACAAGCAATTATTAACTTTTGCAGTTTTATCTGACATCGGCTGAGGCAAGAAAAGCTTCCCCAACGGGGTACTTAGCTTTTTGATGACTTCGGTATCTGAAAACACAGGAGCTGGCCGACCGGCACTTACGAACTGCTTCGACTTCGGGCACCGCGCGGCAAGAAAGACTGAAGAAGATGGCATCGGCTGATGCTTTTATACCCCAGCCGCTCTGACGTCGGGGAAGAGGCGACATCAGCCGACGCCGGACCCAGACTTTGGAATCCGGCCGACCGAAGGGCTGCCTGAGGCAGGACAACCCATATGTCAGGACTGCAGTTGCATTCTTGAAGTACATCGAATGCAGTGGCCTATCCACTTTGAAATAGTCTGCTTGGAGATAGCCTTTCCTTGTGATCCTGCAGCATTTGCCACTAGTAATTGTTCTGTCTTTCTGAAAACTTTAGTTTTGTCCAGACAGAATCTAAGTTGTCTGTGTACGTCCAAAGAATGCAGAATTTTCTCCCCCTTGTTCTGTGGATTTGGATAAAAACTTGGCAAATGAATAGTTTGGTTAAGGGCTACTCTGGACACCACCTTAGGCATAAATGTAGGGTTTGTCCTCAGAGAGACCCTGTCTGGATGAAAAATGATAAAATGTTCCACAGCCATGAGAGCCTGTAGCTCTGACACTCGTCTTGCAGAAGTTATTGGTAGGAGCAGAGCTGTTTTCCAAGATAAAAACTTTATATCTGCAGTAGCTGCTGGCTCAAAAGGAGCTAAGGTGAGTTTTTCCAAGACATAATTGAGGTCCTATGCAGGTATTGGCGATCTCCTTGGAGGCCTTAAATTTTTGGCTCCTCTGAGGTACTGCCTTAATAAAGGATGAGAAAAGAGTGGTGGTTCTGTATTGTAATGAGCCAAAATGGCAGAGGCATGAATTTTAATTGATGAAAAAGATAGGCCTTTGTCCATCATCTCAGTTAAGTATTGCAAAATCTGAGAAATATTTGGTACAGATGCATCAGTTCCTTGAGCTTGGTTCCAAGCACAAAATCTCTTCCATTTTCCAGCATAGGATTTTCTAGTACTAGGCCTTCTGGCTTCCAAAATGACATCCATCACAGCTGTACTGAGAGGTGTGCTTTGTATGGCTACATTATCCACCATGCTGCCAGGTTTGGAGTCCTGAGTTGGCTGTGCAGAATCTGATTGTTTTGTTGCGACAGTAGATGAGGTATTTGAGGTAAGTTCCAGGCTGGGCATCGAGACAAGTTCCTTAAGATCGGATACCAGTCATGGCGGGGACAGTCTGGGGCAATCAGAATCATTTTTGGTTTCTCCTGACTGACCTTTAGGAGTACCTTGGGGAGGAGAGGCAGTGGAGGAAAGGCATATACCGATAGGTTTTTCCAGTTGAAAGATAAGGCGTCCACTTTCCATGCTTGTCTGTGATGTCCTAGTGCAGACTCTTTATTTGATAGTTGTGAGAGGAGGCAAATAGATCTATGTCTGGGCGTCCCCATATCTTTGATATTATGCTGAAGACCTGTGGATCCATGAGGTTTCTGCTTAGTTCGTCTGCCAGAGTATTTTCCTTTCCTGGCAGGAATTGTGCCTGCAGATGCACTTGGTAAGTCAATGCTGTGTCCCATAAAGCCATGGCTAGTCTGCAAAGGGGGTAATAATGCATGCCCCCTGCTTGTTTATGTACCACATAACCGTGGTGTTGTCTGTCTTTATCAATAGTTGTCCTGGATGAATTAGGTCCTTGAAGGCTGGCAGGGCATTTTGAACAGCTAGCATCTCTTTTTGATTGATATGTAGATGCATTTGGTTTGTGGACCAGGTGCCCTGAATGCCTCTTCCTGCCATGTGGGCCCCCCAGGCATAATCTGATGCATCCGTTGTTAGGTTCTGCCTGACTGGGGGTAGTGAGAATGGCTGTCCCTTGTTTTGGTGACAAGCCTTTGCCCACCATCGAAACACCTGTTGCAGGCAGGGAATGAGAGCAATCATTGTTTCCAGGCTGTAACTGGGCCTTTGTTGCCATTCCCTTGAAATAGGTAGTCAGTTGCCTTTGTTTGTCTGGCGTGAGATAAGCCATCTGGGCAGTTGTATTTAAGCTTGCACCCAGGAATATTATCTCTTGAGAGGGTACTAGTTTTGTTTTATTTTCGTTGACTGTGTACCCTAGGCATGTTAAAAGTCTTTTCACAAACGCCAGATGTTGTAGTACAATGTCCTTGTTCTCTTCTTGAATGAGGCAGTTGTCCAAGTAAGGATATATTTGTATTCCTCTTTGTCTGCAGAAAGCAATTACTGGTGCCAGGCACTTTGTGAAGACCCTGGGCACAGTAGATAAGCCAAAGGGCAGTGCAGAGAATTGGTAATGCTTTGAGCCAGCCTTGAATCTGAGATATCTTCTGCATGATTGTCTGATTGGGACATGCAGGTATGCCTCATTTAGGTCTAAAGTCACGAGCCAAGCCTTTCTGCCCAGCATGGGCAGAAGCTGCTGCAAGGTCAACATCTTGAATTTTGGTATATTCAGGAAAGTGTTTAGAATAGACAGGTCCAGTATTGGTCTCCATGCTTTGTCGTTTCTGGGTACCAAGAACAGTCTTGAGTAAACTCCTTGTCCCTGCTCTTGCTGTGGCACTTGTTGAATAGCCCCCATGTTCATGAGGGATGAGACTTGTTTTTGAGCCTCTGCCCATTGATTTTTTGGCAGGTCTGGCCAACCGTTTGCCCTTGGCAGGGTATGGAAGTGAAACTTGTAGCCTTGTGACACTATGTCTAGAACCCATTTGTCCTGGGTTATAATGTGCCAATTTTGAGGAAAAAAGTGCTATTTTTCCCCCTAAGGGTGCTGCCAGAAGATAAGTGCTTGGTGCAGGCACGGGGAAGTCATTGGGACGGTTTCCTGTATGGTTGTGATTTGTCTTCTCCACTTTTGGAGGTAGAAGCACCCCATTGCTTAGACCTGTGCGAATCTTGCGGCTGGGATCTGCCTCTAGGGTGTCTGGATCTGCTCCTTTGAGGTCTGTCTGACACTGGAAAGGATCAGTGTCTGCTAAAGCTAGGTGGCTGTACCTGTAAAAAAACTTTGACCGTTTGCATAGATTTAGCTTTGTCCTCCATTTTCTTTAACACCTCTTTTGCCTTAACACCAAACAAGGTATCATGCTGTAATGGTGCATCTAATAATTTAGCTTTGACATGATCAGGCAGATTTTATTCCTTTAACCAAGCATGCCTCCTAATTACAGAACCCGTAACAGCAGCCCTGCAGGAGGCCTCCAAAGAATCAAAACAACATTGCAAAGTATGCTTTCTAACTTGTTCAGCTGCATGCAATAAATCCTGCATTTCTTTGTTTTCTGCACATTCAGAATTCACCAACATTTTCTGTTTAAGTAGCGTCAGAAACTGGCAGTTTAAGGCCATTATAGCCAAGGTAGCAGATGTGCAAATCTTTTTCCCCATCTATGCAGTGCCCTAGAATCTCTATCAGAGGGGGTAGGGTTATTTGCAGTGGAAGCCTTAACCCCGTTGGGACCCTGAGAACTAGTTTCTGGGTCTGTAGCAGGGTTTTTGAAAAGGAATTTATGAGAGTCAGGAACCCTGTAGTATCTGTCAGGCTTAACAGGAGCTGGAGGTAAGGAGTCAGGGGTCAAACTAGACTCTTAAAATACATCATCTACAATGTCTAACACAGGTGGAATAGCTAGAGGCCTGTATTGAGGTAGTAAAATGAAGTCCCTGAGCTTCCTCTTAGGTTCTGAAAAATCTTGGCTCTCCCAGTTGAAATGCTCCCTCATGGTATGCAATGTTTCCCCAAAAGAGTAGCCCTCAGGAGGAGAAGCTGAAGGAATAGATTCTTCAGCATCAGAATCCTCATGGGGGGAAGTGAATATTCCTGATCAGAAGAGGAATCAGAGGAAATGGAAACCTGATCTGAAGATTCAAAGTTTGTCTCTTGCCTAGGCCTCTTATCAGGAGGGGAATGGGAACCCCTGATAAAGGTAAGTCTTCGGCCATTTTGAGCATCTGCTTTTGGGCATGGAGGCCTATCCATGTGGCTGGTGAATCTGTTTCTTTGTCTTTAAAGGTGCTTTAGTCTTTGCCTTTGAAGCTGAAGTCGGTTTAATGTATAATTGTTTAGGTCTGAATACACCCTCAGAAGCCGATGCCTGCTCAGCGGCTCCGGACCCATCTGAGGGAATAGTTTCCGAGGCTCCAATACCTTGAGTTTCCAGTGGCCTAACCGACTCCACGTGGGAGTCGGTAGCTGCCTGCGACTCTAAAGTAGCGTGCGTTAGGGGCTGCGAAAGCACCTCACTGAGAACTGGCGACTGGCTTAGGAGAAGCTTCGGCGTCGGTTTTGGACCTTGGTAGCCTGTCTTTTTCTTTGCGTTTTTTATGAACTCCGGTAGTCAGACGGCTAACCGATGACATTGTATAATTAAATCTGCACCCAAAATAGCTTAATGCAAAATTGTACTGACGCTTAATAGTGCGTTGGTTAAATCTAGCACAAAAACGACAACTTGAAACGTCGTGGTCAGGGCCTAGGCAAGGAATATAGTAAGAGTGAAAGTTCTTATGAGGTATTTGCTTCCCACAAGAAATACAATTATTAACTTTTTCTGACATCGGTCTGGAGCAAGAAAAAAGGTTCCCCAACGGGGTACTTAGCTTTTAATGAAGACTTCGGATCTGAAACTCGAACATGAAAATCTCAGGAGTTGGCCGACTGGCACTTGCGAACTACTTCTGCTTCGGGCACTGCATGGCAAGAAAAACTGAAGAAAATGACGTCGGCTGCATCTTTTGTGCCCCTGACGACCTGACGTCAGGAAAGGGTCGACAGCAGCCGATGCAGGACCCAAGACTTTGGAATTCAGGCCGACTGAGGGCAACATGCCAGCAGGATTACCCAAATGTAATGACTGCAACAGTGAAACACGAAGAACATCTTAAATAGCTCTACAAAGATTAGCCACAACGAAAGGTTTAAATATATTTAATAATAAAAAATAAAAGAACAAGAACATACTCAGTATATATTTACAGTGACATCGGAGTTCAAAATCACAGAAAACATTTAAAACAACATTGCAGGACAGTCTCAAATAAAAAAAGAAAAAACATCTAAACTATGCTTCACTATATTCCTGACTGAATCTAAGACAATTTTTATACCCTAGTTAACTTACTTACTATACAGCAAGGCAAGTGTGTGGTGAATGGGTCTTCTTTATTTGTTGCCAGAAGACAAAATACAGAACACTGTCTCTAAGAGACCTCTCAAATTACTATTTTGAATATTACTGCTGGGATAGCTTGCAGAATGACATAATTTCTTGTCATCAGACTCTATCCCAGGTGAAACCCCCACTGCTGAAAGCTAACAGTATTTATCATCTACCTGTGAAAATACATACACCTCAGATCCTGGTGGAAGTCATAAAACAATAAAACACTAACAAAACAATACATAAAGCACCCTACTTTTAGACACTGTGTCTCCTTGCTGCATTGAAACAAGGACATCTTTTTATGGCCTAGCCATAAAGTAATTTAATTTCAGATATTTTTCTGAAGTCAACCTCCTGTATTCCAGTTTCCACTGTTAAAATATACATTTATACAGTTACAATAGTGCATGTACATTCTGTTCTTTTCCAGTAGGGAACACTGTGGATACATTTCAAGCACTTTCCAAAAAAACTTTCAACACACATTTCTGTACCAGAAGTTTGACACACATGACATACAGTTCTAATACATTTCTAACACAAGCATCTTATATGAATCATGTGGATATTCACACATGACATAATTATTTACAAAATTCCAGATAGTTGGGCTGGTAGTCCTTTGTCACAAAGCCCAAAACAGGGTCTTTGCTTCAATGGGGTAATCCTTGGGTCAGGTTTTCAAGGGACTGGCTCCCCCCACATCTAGGTCCCATCACGCCCTCTACACAAATCAATCAGGAGGTTAGGAACTACACTGGCCCTGATGGAAACTTCGCGTTCAGGGAAGGAGTGTCAGTGGGCCATTTCCCTCTTTATGCCCAACTAATTCCATAAGTTCACCAAAGGTGGTGTCCTCCGGGGTATATGAAGGGAGTCTTCTTCACTGAGTTCTGTACCTTCAGTGAAGGATTCCTGTGGTCAATCGTTCTGTATTTATACTTCTTGTCACTACAAGGGCAGAATAATTTGAAGTGTGAGAAGTGATCTTATTCTGTTGATGCAAGGAAGGTCGAGGCCCACGGGGTTGGACTGTCCATGGGTAAGATGGTAAGAGCTACAGACTACAGATAAATCAGGGTATCTGAATGGAGCTGAAACAGAAGGTACATCCTCTTTCCATAAAAGATGCTAGGCTAATATACTCTCAAAAGCAAACAGCAGGCCAAAAGTCTGGAGGAAGACATAATCTGAGGTAAATGGATCAGAAGAATGCCTCTCTATCGCCAAAGTGGCTGATGGATCTGAGGGAGGGACAAGCAATGAGTTGTCAGGGGCTAAGGCACTTGAAGACATAAACAGTCCTGAATGAGTCAAAACTATTTCAGAAGCCTCAACCTCAATCACTCAGCTCCATGACAAAACCTTGCTCCAAAAGCTTAGGAGTCAGATGAATTGTCAGGGCCAAGGTTGCTGCAATAGCCGAAGCCCACAGGGGGATGAAAATGGGGAATTTATTTATTTATTTGCCAGGATGGTCCATTGGGCCACAAGGAGACTGTTTTCAATTGAGTCCTGGGGAGAAAAGCTCCAGCAAAAAAAAATATATAAATTACTTAATAGAAACAAGTTAAAACAATAGAAAGTACAGCAATACAGGTAAATGACATTAGTAAAATGCAAAAGCAGAGAAATCTTTAAAAAAGACAATCAAAGTTATACACAAAGTTTGTTAATTCCATCATTTGCTTAACAGAGTTAAAATCATTAGGAGGACATTTATATGTATTAGCTCTTGGAGTATAGCTTAAGTTGGGGGACTTTATGTAGGATGGGAACAGGAGCATTCCCATTAGGATGTTAGGTGGGTGTGAAATAAAGTTTTGAAGGAGGAGAGGCCGTCAGTGGTACAGATAAGAGGTGGGAGGGAATTACAGAGGTGAGCTAGAGAGAAAGACAGAAGAAGTTTGCCTGGTGGGCAGGAAGGTATATGATGTTAGACTCCGAAGATCTAACTCCCAAAATCTGGATGATCAGGCTGATGCATTTTAAGGGTAGTGGCAAAGAAGGGGCAAAGAGAGGGACTGAAGATACATTTGTGTGCTTGGATAAGTTGAATATAGGAGAGGTAATTGGGTAGCTCTAGCCAATTCAGTTTATGAAGGGCAATACAGTGGTGTGTAGAAAATCTGTGGCCTCTTGCAAATTTTGAAATTTTATTGTAACAAGAGGAGAGTTTTGTCTTGAGGGAGGATTGCAGGTTAGTAAAGAGTGGGGCACCATATAGCAGGGATGGGATGAGGTATGTGGTAGAGAGAATAACCTTAGTAGAGGGAGAGATGTAGCGATTGTGACGACACAGCATGCCAAGTTTCTTTTTGTTTTTTTTTATATTTAACTGTAGGTGGGTATCAAACTTGAGCTTCATCGTGAGGACTCCTAGTAATTTTGCATTAGATGCTTTTTTGAGAGGTGTATTGTTCTGACTAGTGATAGAGAAAGTGTTTTTGTCTAGGGTGGTGGTTTTGGAAGGGGTAGATATCATGAGTTTGGTTTTAGAAACATTAAGTGCTAGGTGGTTGTCTAACATCCATTTTTCAGTGTAGGAGAAGGCATCTTGGGTTAATTTTGTTAGTATGGAGATGGAGGTGGCAGAACAGATTATAGTTGAATCGTCGGCATATTGGATGAGACTACCATTAGGGATGGTCTGATAGAAGTCGTTTATGAAAATGTTAAATAGCAGTGGACCTAGAATTGAACCCCAGGGTACTCCTCTGGGAGTGTTGAGGAATGGGGAAGTAGCTTCTTTCCATTTTACTTCTCGTTGCCTATTTGAGAGGTAACTGGTGAACCGGTTGACAGAGGAGGGGGAAAGATTTAGTTTAGAAAGTTTGGTGAGAAGGTTGTGAGAGACGGTATCGAAGGCCTTTGAAAGGTCTAGTAGGAGGGTGGATACAATGTGGCCAGAGTCACAGGCCTTAACTGTTTCTAGGAAGGAGAGGAGAGCGGTGGTAGTGCTATGGCCAGGTCTGAATCCATGTTGTGTGGGAGTTAGAAGGTGGTTCTTTGTGAGATAGGGTAAAAGTTGAAGGTTGCTGCATTTTTCGAATTAGGGGATAAGATGGCGATAGGTCAAAAGTTTGAGATGTTACTGTTATTACCCCCTTTGAGATGTTATTGTTATTACCCCTTTACAGAGTGGAATAATAAAGGCCTTTTCCAGAGTTGGGGTACATAGCTTTCTGCGATTGATCGGTTTATTAGAATGCAGACGGGAAAGGCTATGACTTCTGCAGCTGTCTTTAAGAAATAGGAAGGGATTTGATCAGGGGCATTAGAAGTTGGTTACAGGTTTTGAAGAAGTTTTTTACAGCAGATATAGGGATGGGATTTATGGAGAAGGGAGGAGGTTGAGAAGTGGAGGTACTAGAGTAGAAGGGGGTAGGTGAAGGTAGGGGCATGGAAATAGGATTGTTGGTGACAGAAGATGTTAAGTTTGGCTATGGAATCGAAGAAGAAAGAATTAAACTGGGTAGCTAGGTCTATGTCGGCAGCATTTGGATCGGGGGTGGGGTTTTCTATTTTACCTGGATTAAGGAGAGAGGAGATTCCATCACAGAATTTTTGGGGGTTTGTATTGTGATTGGTCTGGAGTGTGGAAAAACAGGATTTTCAGTCTGAAATAATAAGTTTTTTTTTTACTTTATTTCAAAGTATTTTGTACTCATTGAGAGTAGTTATAACTGTTTTTCTGATAGCATTTCCAAGCTTTATCTCGGAGTCGCATGATGCTTAAGATGTCTTTGATTAGCCAAGGGACAGATTTAGTTTTAATACATTTTGTTTTCAGGGGGGGTCAAGGAATCTAACAAGTTTAGGAAAGTTGTATTGAAGTAATTAATGGCATTATCTAAGGATAAAGTTTTTAGTGGGTTCCAGTTTATTTATTTGAGCAAGTTTATGAATGTATAAGTTTTTTTAGGGACCGACTGGAGATATTGTAAGGAGGGGGAAAGATGGGAAAGTGATTGCTGAGTGGGTCAGGAAGGGTACCACTATCAGAGATGTGAGGATGGGAAACTACAATCCAATCAATGGTACTTCCAGTGGAGTAGTCCTTGGAAGGTCTGGTTGTGGCATTGACAAATTGGGAGAAGTTGTAGAGGTTTATATTTAGAGGGTTTGTGGGAGATTGAACAGCGGCCCAGTTAATATTTACATCACCCAAAATTATAGTTTCACTGGTGGAAAACCAAGAGAGAATGTCTTCAAGGATTGGGACATTGCCTCCAGGAGGGATGTAAAGGGTAACTATGCAGATGAGCTTATGTTTGTTTATCTGAAGTGGGGCTGGAATTAGTTCAGCATTAGCGAATTGGGGAATCAGTTTGGTGTAGGGAGTAACTAAGAGGGAAGAAGAGGAGAGCAACTCCCCCACGTTTTTTATGAGTTCTATCTTTTCTAATTATGCAGTAGTTGGGTGATATTGGTTCAGTCTCTTTTATATGGGGTTTCAGCCAGGTTTCGGAGATGGACAGGATATCTGGCTGATTGTGGAGAAGCCAGGCATGGAGGTTAGGGATTTTATTACATATTCTCTGAATATTTAGAGCTGTGAAACTGATGGAGTTAATAGTGGAGTGGGGGGAATGAGAGGGGGAGGTTAAGACTTGAGGGGGAAGAGGGCCAGGGTTTGGGTGGATATCGCTGGAGAGAAGGATGGTGATGAATTGGCAAATATGGGAAAAGAGGTGTTTAGATGGCTTACTATCTGGTTTATGTGTTACTAGTTTTGTAGGAGTAGTAATAAGGTTGACAGTTGTAGTTTTGGAAATGGGTTTGAGTTTATAGGGGAAGAGTAAACTGGTGTTGAAGAAGAGGAGACAGGAGAATATGAAAGTTGAGGAGTGTGTGGGTTTTGTGTAGAATGGATTAGTTGTATGAAAAGGAGGAGAGTGATTAGTGTTAAGAGGTTTGGTGAGATAACTTAGCACAGGGTGAGAAGAAATAGTAGCCGAGTTAGAAATAAGGAAGATTTTAGTAGGCATGGTGTTTGTTCAGGTTGGTAGTAGGATGTGAGTTTAGATATTATTAGGTGCTGGGATGGGCTGCAAGTGAGGTTGGATTTATTGAATGGAGAGGGGTAGATTAATTAGTAGGGTTGAGGTGAAATAGATGGGGTAGGTGTGGTTTACTCCCTGGGAAACAATCTGAAGGCTTTCTGCAAAGAGACGAAGCTAGATATCCGAATGGTCCGAAAATGGCGCACAGCGTATGATAACCTCAGTCAACAGGCCGACGAGGGAAATGCTAAGACGTGCAAGTATGGATCAGGTCGGCAACCATTATTTCCTGAGCTGGAAGACATCATCTTGTGAATGGATTGCTAACAGGAGAGCAAAGGCTTTTGTTGTGCGCAGGGCTGTTATTCAAGCATTTGCCCTTGCAATGGCACCAAAGTTAGAAATATCCCCAGAAGAATTCAAAGCATCACAACATTGGCTTCAGCGATATGAACTCTCTCTAAGAAGATCAACAACACTGTTCAAGCTGGAAGATACTGAAGTTATAAAACATGCACCTGCGTTCAAGTCCTTTGTTGATGGCACTGACTTTTCTAAATACCAACTCTTCAACATGACTGCTATGGATGAAACTGAGATCCTTGGCCCATAAATACTGCAAACAATCGATCAGAGGGGTGCCTCGTCAATCTACATTCCCTCCACTGGTTACGAGAGTACACATGCTACCTGTACTTTGGCAATTCATCTAGATGGAAAGAAAACCCTACCTCTAATCATTAGTAAGGGCAAGAAAAATAAGATTGAACATGTTTCAGGCATTTACATTCTTGAAACCGAAAAAGCCTGGTGCAGACAAGCAGTTATAAGGAAATGGATCGATATAATGCTGCCACTTGTTTTGCGAGGTGGTGAAAGAGGTCTGCTAGTCTGTATTTCGGCCAGCACTCACCGCGCTAAAGACATGAAGAAATTCCTTGCACAGAGAAGAATAGATCAAATAATGATTCCTGCAGGAATGACTGCCTATCTCTAGACTCTTCATATTGCAGTAAACAAACCATTCAAGGCCATTTGCACATGGAACTCAATGACAACATTAAAAACAGAATGGAGAGAAATCAGCATGGAAACTTTGTGAAGCCTAGCCTGCAAGAGGTCGTGACTTGGGTGAAAATTTCATGGGATAAAATCACTGACAGCTGTGTTGCCAAATGCACTACGAGCAGGCTACTTGGACAAGCAGTCCTCATTTAAGGAAAGCTCTGTTGCTAGGCATGACAGATTGGGGCCAATGGTTCTACAGGAAATGGAGCTGCAAGAAATTCAGACTGGAATTCAGGGGTTAGAGACTTATGACAATGTTCCAGAAGAAGATGACATGACCATATTTGAATAACTTTTCCATTATCGGGGCAACAGACTGGATTGCTTCTGCTTTCAGTTTTATTCCTCGCCTCCAAAACACATTTATTGAGATTTTTCTGCATTTCTGTTAAGCATGAAATATTGCACTGTGAAAGCCAAGGTGTAGATATTCTGAAGTTGAAATGCTTGTTGCACTGTTTATGCACAATTCTTACACAACTGTTAACACGTTACTTAGAAATGTTACCCAATGACAGAAAAGTACCAAATAAATGTGAATTTGTGTACATGAATAAATGTCGATTTTTGTACATGAATAAATGTAGATTGTTGTACGGGGGGGAGGGTAAATAAGGCATCCCCTGACAAGCCCTAATGCGTATTTTGGTGGGGGAAAGAGTTTAAAACCCGGTCTTATTTTTGGGGAAATATGGTAGTTATAGAAATATTAACATAGGGCAATAACTGGATTAAGTGTTAAAGTACTAGTTGAATGTAAAAAAGGAATGGCTGTCAGTGTGTAGATGCTGCCACGTAGTGGTCGAACAGTCTAACTGCAGGAAGGGCCATGAGCACTTAGAAGAGTGTGGAGGTACTTGGAGAGGAAGGGGTGAGTGAGGTCCGCAGTAGGCTGCTAGTGAGCATACGCAGGGTTAAAATACAATAGTAACACATAAAGATGTAATTCACACTGGAGAACATACACTTTATTGGCAGTTCTTGGAGAAATGAAGCATGAAACTAAAATGCTGGTGGTTTTGCAAGATGAAACAAAATATGTTAGTATTTCCAAAAATTAGATTCATATTGGATATAGAAAGATATATCTAGCTTTATATGATTTATTTTTTGAGGGATTTATTGATAAGCAAATGTTTGAATTTTTACGTAATACTAAGCCTAAGATACCCTCTATTTTTGGCATCCCGAAGGTTCACAAAAGTGTTTTGGACCCCCCCCCCCCCCCCACGACCTATTGTGGCAGCTAAGGGCTCAGTTACTTCCCCACTGGCTAGATATGTGGATGTTAAATTAAAAAATTTGATGATGAAAGGTGAATCTTTTTTGAAAGATTCTTGGGACTTATTGAGAAGTATTAAACAAGATATGTTTCATGAGAATCTTACGTTTGTAACAATAAATGTGGTTGATCTGTTTGGGTTTATACTACACGACATAGGTTTACAATGGTTTGAGGATGCAATAAGATTCACTGGTGAGTTAAAAGATGATGAGATGTATATATGTTTAAACTTAATGGAGATGGTTTTGAAATATAATTATATATTTTTTCAAGGAGAATATTATCATCAAACAAGTGGGGTGGCGATGGGGGCCAGATGCGCCCCCTTGTATGCTAACCTGGTTCTTACCCCCTGGGAGAGGAAAATACTTTTAATAGTCAATATAGAAATAGTTGGGTGTTACATAAGTGCTTTCTGGATGATATTGTTATCTTTTGGCAAGATAGTATGGAAAAGCTGGATGAATTTATACAATATATAAGTGACTTCACTGATTTTTTTTAAGTTTACATATGACATCGGGATAAATGAAACAAACTATTTGGATATGAAATTAATTAAAGATGGGAGAACGTTTATGTCAAAAGTATATAGAAAGAAAACTTATTCTCTTACTTACACTATAGTAGTGGGCACTCCCTGCATCAGAAAAAAAGTATAGTTAAGGGACAATTCGTTAGAATTTGCAGAATGACTTCTAGTGAAGAAGATTTTTATGAAGAGTGTGAATTTTTAACCCAGCTATTTTTAGAAAGGGGGTACCCATTAGAACTTTGTAATATGGTAAGGAATGAAGTAGTTAAGGGACGGAAAGTTAGATTTGAACCTATTTTGGGTAAGGAAGTGTTACCCTTGGCAAATAAGGAAAATATGGAGAATATCGAAAAATATATTTTTAAAGAGGATAGTTCTTATGGGAGTGCATTTGTTACAGATTTTAGTGGAGATTCGGGGGTTATTTATAATACTCTTGAAAGAGAGTGGAAAAAATTTGGAAGTTTAACTGATTTAAAATTAAAGAACAAGGAATCACTTAAATTTATATATAGGAGAAGGCGGAATATAAAGGATTGGTTTCTGTTTTATCATGATAGTCATGAGAAGACTACAAAATCAAGAGGCACATATCCATGTGGGATGTGTAATCAATGCCCATTAATGGCTGACATGGATTGTATATACATTGAATCCAGGGGGAGAGAGATTGTGGGTAGGACCCACAGTACCTGTGATACCCAGGGAGTTGTATATATTGCAATCCACGAGATATGTTACGTTTTTTACGTTGGGAAGACTGAGAGAAAATAAGGAAGAGGGTTTATGAACATATGAACGCTATTAAGAATAAAAAAGAAAGTAATGCCTAGTTCAGGCATAGTATAGCTTGCCCTTTGGCAAAATACAAGTTCTTTGTTATAGAAGAAGTTCCCAAAGATGAAAGGGGTGGTATGTGGGAAAAGTACAGTTTTGTACCTACCATAAATGTAGATGTTCGAGTGCTAATACAGCGGCAGTCATAACAGATGGGTTGTCCTGTCGTCAGGCGGGTCCTCGGTTGGCCGAATTCCAAAGTCTAGGCCCGGCATTGGTTGTCGTCGCTTCTTCCCCTGACGTCAGTGCGCCAGGGGTATAAAAGAACCAGCCGACGCCATTTTCTTCAGTTTTTCTTGCCCCAGATGTCAGGGGCCCCCAGAAGGAAGGCAATACATAAATTTGTGTAATAAAGCAATGCAATATAATCAAAATACAGTAGTTGCAAGCAAATACACCATAAAAGAATACCCCAATCAGGTTGTATGAGGAGGTGTTAGCCAATAGGCCTGTCCCAAGAGGGGAAGGAGGGAGGGAAACCTGGACTGCAGCTGTATTAGCACTCGAACATCTACATTTATGGTAGGTACAAAACTGTACTATGTTCATCGTGCATACAGCTGCAGTCATAACAGATGGGTTGAATCCCAAAGCTAAGAAAGGGGTGGTAGGCACTAGGTGGAACTAGGAGGAGCCAGAATGCCCTGCAAGACTGCAGTGGCAAAGCCTGCTCTAGTTTTGGAGTATAATGGTAGGTGGTAGTGCTTGGAGAAGGTATGCACAGAACTCCAAGTGGCTGCTTCCAAAATATCTTTGGTAGGAACACCTCTGAGGAAAGCTGCAGAGGTAGCTGTGGCCCTTGTGGAGTGAGATCTGATGCCTGCAGGTACAGTTTTACCATGAAAAGAGTAACAAAAGCGTATGCAGTGGGCTATCCATTTTGAGATTGCCTGTTTGGAAACTGGCTTCCCTTGAGCTCCTACAGCATAGGACACAAAGAGCTGTTCTGATTTTCTGAAAGGCTTTGTTCTGTCCAAATAATAATGCAGCTGTCTGTGGATGTCCAAGGAATGTAGTAGTCTCTCCCCTTTGTTTTGAGGATTAGGGTAAAAGGTAGGTAAGTGAATAGCCTGATTCAAAGCTACCCTGGATACCACCTTTGGCATAAAGGACGGGTTGGTTCGTAAGGAAACTCTGTCCTGATGGAAGATGATAAAAGGCTGCACAGCCATGAGGGCTTGTAGTTCTGATACCCTACGAGCTGAGGTGATAGCCAGAAGGAAAGCTGTTTTCCAGGACAAATATTGCAAATCTGTTGAGGCAGCTGGCTCAAAAGGAGGCAAGGTCAGCTTTTCCAGAATGAAATTAAGATCCCAAGCAGGTATTGGTTGTTTCCTTGGGGGTTTTATATTCTTAGCCCCTCTGAGGAACTGTCTTAAGAGGGGGTGAGAGAATAAAGGTGGATCAGTGCTGTATTCTGCAGAAATGGCTGAGGCATGGATTTTGATGGAGGAGAATGAAAGTCCACTGCTTAGCAGCTCAGCTAGATACTGTAATATTTGAGGTAAATTCAGTTTTCCAGGATTCTGGCCCTTTTTCTCATTCCAGGCACAAAACAGTTTCCATTTTGCGGAGTAAGCTTTTCTAGTAGACGGCCTTCTGGCCTCCAAAATGACATCCTGCACCTCCTTGGAGAGTAGGGTCTGTTGTGATGTTAAGGAATCTTCCATGCGGCCAGATTGAGTGTTTTCAGCTGACTGTGAATAGTTTTGAAGCTGTGCTGAGTTAGAAGAAGAGGCATTAGAGGTAGAGTCCATGGAGGGGAATGCGTCAGGCTCCTCAGGAGTGGGTACCAGTGCTGTCTTGGCCAGTCTGGAGCAATGAGAATCATCTTTGGTCTGTCTGCTCTGGTTTTTAATAGAGCTTTGGGCAGCAGAGGAAGAGGTGGAAAGGCATATGTCATTGTTGTCCAACTGAAAGAGAGAGCGTCCACTCTCCAGGCCTGTGGATGAAAAGTCCTTGAGCAGAATTTTGTCAATTGGTGATTTTTGTGGGAGGCAAAGAGATCTATGTCTGGCCTTCCCCATGCTTGAATTATCTCTGTAAAAACTTGAGGATGCAACTTCCATTCGTGTGGATCTGTCATATTTCTGCTTAGGTTGTCTGCCAGCGTGTTTTCCTTGCCTGGCAAGTACTGTGCTTGAAGTTCAATTTGCAATTCCAGAGCCATGTTCCAAAGTGACATTGCCAGCCTGCATAGGGGGTATGAATGAGTTCCTCCCTGTCTGTTTATGTATCACATTACTGTGGTGTTGTCTGTCCTTATCAATATTTGACCTGGATGCAGAAGGTCTTTGAAAGCTATAAAAGCATTTATTACTGCTAGCATTTCCTTTTGATTGATGTGAAGGTGCTTTTCTTTTTGGGACCATTTGCCCTGAATGCACCGATCTGTCATGTGCGCCCCCCAGGCGTATTCCGAAGCGTCTGTTGTGATGACTTGATTTGCTTGAGGCTTGCAGAATGGGAGACCTGTGTTTGTTTGGCATGCTTGAGCCCACCACAGAAATTCCTTTTGAAGACATGGAATTAGTGGTATTATTGTTTCCAAACTGTGACTGTGTTGAGACCATAGGTTTTTCAGGTACCATTGAAGTTTCCTCATATGCAGCTTTGCACATGGGATTAGTAGTATGCAAGATGCCATGAATCCCAGAGCCTGCAGGATTTTCCTTGCAGTCAGCCTGGTGAAATTTGCTAGTGTTCTGAAGTATTGAGTTAGTTGCCCCTGCTTCTCTGGCGTGAGGTAGGCCATCTGGGTGTTTGTGTCCAAGTTGGCACACAAGAAAATTATTTTCTGAGAGGGTATAAGCCTTGATTTCTTTTTGCTGACTGTGTATCCCAGAGAATTCAACAACATTATTACAAAAGCCAGATGTTTCAGAAGTATGTGCTTGCTGTCCGCTTGGATCAGGCAGTCGTCCAAATATGGGCATATTTGTATCCCTTGAAGTCTGCAGTAGGCAATTACTGATGCCAGGCATTTCGTGAATACTCTGGGCGCAGTAGATAAGCCAAAGGGCAATGCAGAGAATTGATAATGGATTGAACCTGCAAGAAATCTGAGGTATCTTCTGCAATTTGGTCTGATTGGGACATGCAGGTATGCCTCCTTGAGGTCCAGTGTTACCAGCCAAGACTTCTTGCCCAGCATGGGAAGAAGCTGCTGTAATGTGAGCATCTTGAATTTTGGTACGAGTAGAAATGTGTTTAGGATGGATAGGTCCAAAATAGGTCTCCAATCTTTTCCCTTCCTTGGTACCAGGAATAGTCTGGAATAAAAACCTTGAACTTGTTCGTGAATAGGTACCTCTTGAATAGCTTTCATGTCCATGAGATCTGAAATTTGTCTTTGTGCCTCTGCCCTTTGATTGTGTGGCAGGTTTGGCATGCCTCTCATTTTTGGAAGGGTGTGAAAACGGAATCTGTAGCCTCTGTTAATAATGTCCAGGATCCATTTGTCTTTTGTGACAATATGCCAATTTTTTGAAAATAATGCCAGTTTTCCGCCTAAGGGTTCTGCTATTTGAGCCTTGCTTGGCATGCAAAGGGGAAAGTCATTGGGCTTGCTTTCTGAATGGCTGCGAACTATCCTCACCACCTCTTTGTGTAGGAGCTTGCCATTGTCTGCCTCTAAACGATCCTTGAGAATGCCCTCTGCCCCTCGGGCGCCTGTATCTACCTCTTTGGGGTCTGTCCGTGGCTGGAAAGGACCAATTTTTGGAAGGCCAATTTCTACTGAAACGTGGAGGTTGTACCTGTAGAAAATCTTTCACTGTTTGCATTGATTTAGCCTTTTCCTCCATTTTCTTTAATGCCTCCTCAGCTTTAACACCAAATAATACATCCTTTTGTAGAGGGGCATCTAGTAACTTAGCTTTGACATGATCTGGTAAGGTTTGCTCCTTGAGCCAGGCATGTCTACGTATGACTGATCCTGTAACAGCAGCTCTACATGAGGCCTCTAGGGCATCAAAACCACATTGCAAGGTATGTTTACCCACTTGTTCTGCACTATGCATCAAATCCTGCAACTCCTTCAAGTCTGGTTGTTCAGGTTGTGACATTTTACTTCTCAACTGTGATAACAGAAACTGTTGGTACTTTAGCATATGGAACTGGCAGTTTAATGCCCTCATGGTTAAGGTGGCCGAGGTGTATACCTTTTTTCCCCACCTTTCTAAGGATCTGGAATCTCTCGGAAGGTAATGGGTTTTTAGCAGTGGAGGCCTTAATTCCCTTGGGGCCCTGTGAGATAGTTTCTGGGTCAGCCGCATGGCTTTTGTATAAAAATTGGTGTGAGTCAGGAACCCGGTAGTACCTGTCAGGCTTGACTGGGGCTGGAGGTAAAGAATCCGGGTTAAGGCAAGCCTCTGAGTACACATCATCTAGTATGTCTAAGACAGGAGGTATAGCCAGAGGCCTGTGCTGAGGTAGCAAGAGAAAATCCCTAAGCCTTTTCTTGGAATCTGAGTACTCTTGGCCTTCCCAGTGGAAGTGTTCCCTTAAGGTATGCAAGGTTTCCCCAAATAAGTAATCCTCGGGGAGGGGGGGGGTGACAGAGGGAATGGACTCCTCAGCATCAGAATCTTCAAAAGGGGAGTAAGAATGTTCCTGTTCATCAGAGTGCTCTGAAATAATGGAGGCCTGGTCAGAGGAGGGGGATTCTTCCTCCACTCTGGGCCTTTTTTCTGGGGGGGGCGGGTGTTGAGAACCCCTGATAAGAGTAATCAAATCCTCAGCCATTTTAAGCATCTGTTTCTTAGGCATGGGGCCTGGAGAAGGGCCCTGTGGAGCTTGTCTCTTAGAATGCATGGCTGCTTTTGACTTAGTGAAAGCCTTGATAGAAAAAGAAGAGGAAGGCCTGAAGACACCTTGAGAGGAGGCAGACCTGTCTACGTTTTGAGATTCACCACCAAGAGTGGCTTCGGTATCTGTAGTCGGGGTGTGGGCCGAGGAGCCTGCGACCTCGGGCACAGAAGACACCACCAATGAAGTGGCGTCGGTAGGCAGGGGCTGCGTAGGCGCCTCGCTGAGAACCGGACCACCTGTAGTCAGCTTTGACGTGGTGTCGGTAAAGGCCGCGGACCTCATGTGTCGGTCCTTATCTTTGCGTTTTTTAGACAAAACTGGAGTCGGAGTATCCGACATAATATAGTTAAATTTTTTGCCAAAATAGTGCTGGGTGAACTCCGCCCGACGCTTAATGGTGCGTTTGTTGAATGAAGCACAAAAGCGACAGATCGAGACGTCGTGGTCTGGGCCTAAGCAAGGAATGCAGAGGGAATGAAAATCCTTATGCGGTATTTGCTTCCCACAAGAAATACAATTATTAACTTTGTCTGACATCGGTCTGAGGCAAGAAAAGTTTCCCCAACGGGGTACTTAGCTTTCAAGAAGACTTCGGTTGCAAAATTTTTCGTAATTTCAGGAGCTGGCCGACCGGCACTTGCGAACTGCTTCTGCTTCGGGCACCGCGCAGCAAGAAAGACTGAAGAAAATGGCATCGGCTGGTTCTTTTATATCCCTGGCACACTGACGTCAGGGAAGAAGCGACGACAACCGACGCCGGACCTAGACTTTGGAATTCGGCTGACCGAGGACCCACCTGACGGCAGGACAACCCATCTGTTATGACTGCAGCTGTATGCACGATGAACATCGAAGATTGAATATCATGAGTTATACTGGCAAATAATATTAGAAGCTAATGAATATCCAGGAATTAATGATGGAATTTCCCTTGCACCCATTTTAAAAATGAGGGCAGCTAGATTATGAATTTTAATATATTATATGAAGATTTTATTCTTAGTTATGAATTTTTTAATTAATTTTTTAATGAACTTTTAAAATATTTGCATATATCTATTCGTATTAAATCCACATCTACACACACACACACACACACACATATATATATTTTTAGATTAAGAATTTTTAGGTTTTAGTCATCCTGCCTCACTAGAATATGTATTCCTGGTTACAAATGAAATTAAATGTTTGCTTGTTTTGCACATTTGGCCACTTGATGGCACTGTTGTCTATGGAATGTTATATATAATGTTTTATTTATATATGGGTGATGCATTTATACTTTATTCTTTATAAGATGTTCTGAACTATTTATTTAATGATTTCATCATAGCAATGAATGAAAATCTTGAGCTTTTTACAAAACACAGTCTTTATATATTGTCAAGTGTTGAAATTAGTGTCTGCAATGTTGTGTTTACATATTAATGAGATTTCTAACATTAAGTTATTCCTATTGGATATTTTAAATGGAATGGGAGTATAAATAGGGATGTTTGTACTGTTTGTGTTTGTCTGATGAAGTCTGAACTGGGAGATGAAAAACACGGTGATTCATTAAGCGTTTTGCGTTTTATTTAATAAACAGTTTTTATTTAACGGTTAGACGCCTGGTGACTGTTTCGCCTCCTTCAGTGCTGTTGTTACACTTTTTTTGAGTTCTTGGAGAAAGGCAGGAGTAGTTTCTGAGAACACTGCAGGATTCCTGTCTAAGAAGCTTTTTTTACAGGCAGGAAGCCAGGGTACTTCACAGAATGATGGGAAACACCCAGGTAATTTATACGCGACAGGCAATCTGTAAGAAAAAGGGATGGGTACCAATTATTAACAAGGTGACAATTTGTCAGTATCTACAACAGGGTAAAAGCTGTAAAAGTTAGATGGTTCAGATTCAAAAAATGGTGGAATAGCCTAGGGATTGGTGTGAGATGAGGGCATGCATGAACACTAGGATCAAAGGAAACTAAGAGGGGGGACAGGAACGCTAGGAGAATCTTATAGCCTAATATACAGAAGTAGAGCTATGCAGTATAAAGACAGATGCATCATGGGCAAAATATCACAATTTGTCATGTAAAGTTAGCCACAATACAGTAAATGCAGGACTCAGAACAAGCAGAGAAATAGCAGTAAAATATTATAATTTAGTAAAAAAAAATGCTAGCAAGTTAAAACTAATGCATTATTTGGGATGGTCAGTATGGCAGCTGAATAAATTAAAATGCATCGCCAACTAGAGTTTAAGTATTTAAAAAACACTTGGCATATATCACCAATAAAGTTTAAAGATAGGGGGCAGTGTTCTCAGTTAAGAAAATGAGCACAGTTAAACAGATACAATATCACAGCAGTTTACATGGTGGGGGTATTAGATTCAGCAGTAGTATAATCAAACAATATCAATATGGAAAAACTGAGCACAGACTGGGAAGCAGTTAAGGTTCACAACAGTTGCAACGCTCAACAGAGACTGCTTTAACAGCACATTGAAGGTTTAACGTACAGTAAACCTGTTGTATCAATAGAGAAGGTTGAGCACAGACTGGGCAGTAGTTAATGTACTAAAAGCACTACTGCTCAAGAGCGAGCGCTTAACAAACTTTAAAATCTTTAACAAGAAAGTATTTCACATACTGTAAGCCAGCTGTATCAATAGGAGGGGCTGGGCACAGACTGGGCAGCGATTAAAGATCCTAGCATGCAGTCGCTCAAGAGCGAGCGCTTTAACAGGGTTTAAAATCTTTAACATAAAAATAGGCCAACAATTATCCTGCAAATTAATTAAACATACAGTAACGGGCCCAGGTAATACAGTCGTTCTAATAGAAGGCAAATCCAGCTAAAAAAAACAATGCAGTTTGAAATAGCACATTTTGCATTAGGTTTGAAGAACAAGGCATACCAGGCTTCAGTTACAATAGTCAAATAATCCAAGGCCTATTACATTAATTAACTACATTGAGCATATAATAGATGAAGCTGAGAACAGCATTCACAATATTATGTTAAGAGCAGCAACAGGAGACATGTTGTTTATTCCACATATACATATAATAGTGCTGTCAGGAATAGCCAGCTAGTTACCTCAACAGAAGAGCCGTTGATGCATGAAAACACTCAGACCTAAGCGTGGGAATACTCCAAACATAACAGTGCATAAAAAGCAGTAAAAGTTAAGTCTCAAAATCCCATAGCAACTTTGCATCAGCAGTCAGACTAATTGTGTTCTACAGAGCAATATACAAAAGCGTAGGGTTTCATTCAAAGCAACTTTATCAGCTGTCCGACTACATGCATTCTATGGAACAGACTTCAGGACAACAACAGACTTTTCCACAGCACATCAGTGTTTTTCCAGATGGGAGACAGACAGTGAACTCATAGAGAATAAGACCACAGTCGACAGCACTACTCCATACACAGCAGACTTTTCAGTAAAACACCACTAATATTCCAGATGTAAACTTCATACAGAAAATAGCTAGAGCAGACGACGACCTACCTCTACATACAACTGCAGCTGTTAAACAATATGCAGAGCACCAGCATTCACTTCAGAAAAAGCCTCAGAGACCTTAAACAGATCAGCACTACTTCAGAAAATCTACAACCTTCAGCAAAGTCATTATCTAGTTAACAACAATGTACTTCAAGTTTCCAGTGTGACATCACACAGCCAAGAACAAGAAAAGTTTAAAAAGCTACAGACAACAGGACACATTCTTCCAGAATCGCAAAGTTATGCAAGACTTTATATGCACTTTTTAGCTAAAAAAAAAAAAAAAGGTCAGAAAAGTTTAAATAAATGAGTAAAAGTCACCTGCATACCTTTTGTATAAACATGCAAGTAATATTTATGCAGTTAATATACCAGTAAATGTCAGGTTTAAAGTTAAAAACTGGGTAAAACAGACTAAAAAACTGTGTTCTAGAAATGTTCATTTAAAGTTAAAAAGTTATTAGATCAGGAATGTTACATCTTTCCAGACACAAAAGGGTTAAATCACAGCAGCACACTGCAACAGACACACTATCTCATAATTTGTAGAACGAGACAGCTTCTCAGTAACTCTGATTTACAGTTTTCAAACATCAGTGTTAATGATATTGCACATGTAATTCAAAGTACTGAGTTAAGTAACAATATAGTATAAGCCAGTGCAAATATTGCACTAAGGGTGGATAACTGAGCAGATTTTAATCAGTCTGATAAAGTAAATATACAGACTTCATCACAAACTACTGTTTCAGAGCAAAGCAAAGAAAATACGCATTCCATTGCTAGTTTTATAACAAAGGATTTTTAGCTTATCTATAAAGGGTGTTGGCAGCCCAGCACCAATCCAAAGCACTTGTTTGCAATTGTTTAAGTTTAAAAGAAATGACAATATTTCATTGTTTACAGAAAAATTATGAAATAATGCACTGGTTTATTAGAAGACACAAGTGTAGTTTTGTCAGGCTTTAAAGGGTCAAAGATTACAGGGGCTAACAGTTCTAAGTATAACAGCTCCATACTAGGTAAGGACATGTCATCAGAGTTGTATGTTGCTTTAGACTACAGTAACAAGATTTTATGGGAAAATAAAATGCTACAGCATGTACAGTAGTGCATACAGATGACCCTTGTGGGAATTCACATGGAGTAGATTGTGCAAATGTACAGAATTTGAAAAATTGGTTACAATAGGTATATGCAGACTTATGGGTTAAACATAAAATTCATTCCAGTTCTACTGACAGCTAAAGTGCCCAGAAAGACATACTGGGTGTGGCCAGTTCACATAATAAAGGGTTTACAGTTACAGATTTAACAAATGAAATTTTTGTTATTGTTTAGTAGACATTAAGATCTTTGTATCATGGTAGCAAAGTGTTGCAGTGCATAAATAATATCTTAATATTTTTCTAGTTTAAACAATGTAAAATATAAAATCAATGCTACATTTTAAACGTGTCAGTATAGCCAAAAGCTCAGATTCCATGAATGCAAAGACTGCATCATAAATATTGTGCGTCATTAACGCCGCAGGTTCAGCTCCTACTTCATACTTGTATAAAAGGCAAATAAGTTCCAGAATTAGATCAGTTCATCTCTAGTAATAAATGTGTTCACTATATAAAGAAACTTCACATAGTTGTATAAAGGACAATCAAGTAAACTTACAGATAAAGAAATTTCACATACTTTCATAAAAGACAGACAAGTAAACTTCTAGAATCAGATCAGTTCAACACTAGTAATAAAGGTGTCTGTAATCAGTTGTATATATTTCATGCAGAAATTGCAGTTTACCAAGCACACCAGATCAGATTATTGGCCAGCTCAGCAAAAGGAATTAAAGACAGTATTTTTAATAATAGTTTATGCAGTTATAGTTCTTACTATTTATCCAAGAAAATTGTAGACCGTAATAATAAACCCTTGCGGCACTCAGTAGTACTGAAAAGTTAAATGACATCAGCTAAAAAAGCGGCTATGTTAAGACAGAGGGTGGAGTTTCACACACAAGATAGCATGTTAGGAACGGAGGGTCATGAGAGTAAACGTAGAAAGTTCAACAGTTAAGATTAATTTTATAGAGGTGCAGAAATAAAAAAAATGCTAAAATAATAATACAGTGTTAGATTACTACTTTAGTTTGATTTGAGGTTATGATAGGAAAAACAATGTCACTGAAGTTTCTATTTAATTTAATAATAAAGCTACAGCCTTTCCGTGTCACTGTAGTATATCAGTTTGCTTACAGACTTGCGAGAGTTTATTACAAGCAAATGTTTATTTCATACAGAAAAATGTAAATAAAGTCAGGGCAACACGCAGTGCTATCAGTTTATAATTGCTAAAGTTGAAAATGTTATTTTAAGGACCTGATATTAAATACAATCTAGAACTAGCCACCCAGCCTTGCACAACAAGATGACAGAGAGGTTTAAAATGCCTATATAAAAAATACTTGAACATTAAAGCAGGTCTTCCAATACCTTATCAGTAACTGGGACAATGCAGAGTAAAATCTGGCAAGAGCTCTGGTGCAGAAGTGGGCTGTCTATGTGTTTCAGTTATTTCTTCAATGTTTGTTTAAAGTCAAAACATACAAGTTAAAGTATGTAAATGTTCTCATGTTTCAGACAGTTATATTAACAGTACTAGTTTTTAGTTTATTCTTTACCTGTGTTCAGGTAACAGTGTCAAAAAAGATATTAAGCATGTAAATGTTCTTATATTTTCAGACAATTGCACAACAGTACTAGTTTTCAGTTCATCTATGTTCAGACAATACTGACAGGAAAAGTTACTAATAGCTTAGTTTATAGAATACAACATTACCAGTTTTCAGTTATGCTTTTATCTATGTTTAGGTAACACTGGTAAAAGATATTACTTTAGTTTCCAGATAAAAACATTTATACACAGCTATTTTAGATGTCCAGAAGAGTGTTGATAGAGAAGTACAGAGAAGGTCAGAAGGCATTACACTGTGTCTTTGTGGACTTAGAGAAAGCATATTACAGGGTGCCTAGAGAGGAGATGTGGTATTGTATGAGGAAGTTGGGAGCATCAGAGAAGTATGTAAGAGTGGTGCAGGATATGTATGAGGGTAGTGTGACAGTGGTGAGGTCTGGGGTGGGAGTGACAGATGCGTTTAAGGTGGAGGTGGGATTACATCAACGATCAGTTCTGAGCCCTTTCTTATTTGTAATGGTGATGGACAGGTTGATAGACGGGATCAGACAGGAATCCCCGTGGACTATGATATTTGCAGATGACATTGTGATCTGTAGTGAGAGTAGGGAACAGGTGGAGGAGACCCTGGAAAAGTGGAGATATGCTCTAGAGAGAAGAGGAATGAAGGTCAGCAGGACTAAGACAGAATTATGTGTGTGTGAATGAGAGGGAGGATAGAGGAATGGTGAGGATGTAGTGAGTAGAGGTGGTGAAGGTGGATGAGTTTAAATACTTGGGATCAACAGTTCACAGTAACGGTGAGTGTGGAAGAGAGGTGAATAAGAGAGTACAGGAAGGAAGGAGTGGGTGGAGAAGAGTGTCAGGAGTGATTTGTGACAGACGAGTACCAGTAAGAGTGAAAGGGAAGGTCTACTAGAGGGTAGCGAGACCAGCTACGTTATATGGGTTGGAGACAGTGGCATTGACAAAAAGGCAGGAGTCAGAGCTGGATGTGGCAGAGTTAAAGATGTTAAAATTTGCACTGGGTGTGACAAGGGTGGACAGGATTAGGAATAAGTATATTAGAGGGTCAGCCCAGGTTGGAAGGTTTGCAGACAAAGCCAGAGAGGCAAGATTACGTTGGTTTGGACATGTAAGATGCTAAGGATGAAGCTGCCAGGTAACAGGAAAAGAGGAAGGCATAAGATAAGGTTTATGGATGTGGTGAGAGAGGACATGCAGGTGGTTGGTGTGACAGAGCAAGATGCAGAGGACAGGAAGAAATGGAAACAGATGATCCGCTGTGGCGACCCCTAACGGGAGCAGCCGAAAGAAGAAGATTCAGAATATGACATTCATACTCAGTGTGTTCAGTCCAGTTTCAGAATATAACATTAATACTCTGTTATATATTTCTGCTTCACATTATTCAGTCAGTTTTAAGGGTAAAGTGACAGGATTATCTGCAACAGGCTTATTACATCATGCATTTCTACTGCATCATCATTTACATTATTAAGTCATTAGTTTTAAGGGTAGAGTAACAAAACTACATTATTCAGTCATTAATTTTAAGGGTAAAGTGACAGAATCATTTGTACAGTCATTAGTTAAGGGTAAGTGACAGAATTATTTAGAATAGGCTTATCAAGATAAGTTAACTAAAGAATAGTTAGCAAATTCAGTATACTCAAGGTATACCAGGACAGACTTAACTTGTTAATTTACAGATCACAGTGCACTTTATTGTACATTAGTCAGAAAGTTAAAAAGACAATGACAGAGTATGCAAAGGTACATATCTGAAATACAGAACACAAAGGCTTTAGTAAACCTATTACAGGTCATAAATATTTATAGAATATTTCAGACACAAATTTACGAGGCAAACATCTATTACAGCACCTAGAAGTTAAAAAGGTAAAGAGCATTATTAACAAATCTAGAGAACTTACAGACATTAGTTAATACAGTATATGGCAATTACGCTTCAAGACCAGTTATAAAGTTATCCCTTTAGTGCCAATTTCAGTTAATCTTCAGAAAATAGCCATCATACTTGACAGGCTATACAACAAAAAAGAAAATGGACTAAACAGTACAATGTTTGAAGATTTAAATCAATGGACAACAGGAAAAGGTTTCAGCTCTGAAACCACTGGATCAGAAAATGGAACCTGGTAAGAAGGATGGGAGTGACAGCTCTGTCAGCCCTCAGAGTGGACAGAGCTGGCACGAACCCCATGTCTGTTTGAACCTTCACAAAGGCTCTCATCATCATCTGTTCCCAATCCAATCTGGTGACAATCCTGGGCAATACAATGAATGATGCAGAAATGAGTCTGGAGAACACACATCTGGAGAGTTCCCTCTTGTAAGACTGTAAACTAGAAGTCAACACCTTATTTGTTGAACAGTCAGGGTGAGTATCAGCTCAGACTTGAAAAGGTTAGGTGCCAACGATCTCAGAACAATTGGATCTGAAGTAGTCGAAGCCAAAACAGGGAACAATGCCAGGGTTTTCCTACTTCCAAGATGGCTGCACATTGAGTAACAGCTTAATTCTGGCTCTCCCAGTCTGAAAACAGAAACTTAGCAGAGAAAGCCAGTGGACCTAGCTTTCTGGGTAAATTTCAGTAACTGGCTAGTGATAAGTCCACTGTCTGGATGCCAGGAAAAAAGAAATATAAAGGAAATGGAGGAAAATCTGCTACAAAAGGTGAGGAAAACACACAGACTGGGAGAAATACTGCAGCTGCTCAACAAGCAGCAGAGCATGTTCCAGACATGACGTCTAGTAACCTACTGGAAAGTTTAAGGCAGCTGCACACAGACCTGGTTAAAATAAAATGAACCACTGATGCAGTCTATTAACACAAACAATAAAAAGCTGGAAAAAATGGAAGAAGCTTTAAAAGGATATTCAGGTAAGGTGACAGAACTGCAAAACTCAGAGGCTGAAATGAAGAAAGGGCTGGCTTAATATGAGACTGCACAAGAAGATGCATTTCAAAAATAATAGAACTGGAGGACAGAGCACATAGGGAAAACCTGAGATTATCTGCTGTACCAGAGAAGGTGGAAGGAACAGACTGTATTCATTTTATGAATGCACAAATAAGCAACTAGACTGGTATTTCATAACAAGAACTGTTAACTGAAAGGGCACATCATGTATATGCTCCAAATCTGGTTACCAGAAAACAACCTAGACCTTTAATAATAAAGATGCAGTATTATCGGCAGGAGGAGTTGAGTCTGACAAATCGGTGGCAGAAGAACAAAGTGTTAAAAGTGGGAGACCGCGTTTGTGGAGAATGACTTCTCATTATACACCAGGCAAAAGAAGAGTAAATATATTCCATTACTTAAATAATGTTGAGAAGCTGGTGTGAGATTCAAAGTGCTGTACCTAGCCATTTTCAAAATATTTTTTCCCTGGAGGGGCAAAAACATTTTTTGATGAAGCATATGCTAAGGAGGAAATACAAAAGTCTGTCCAACAAAGGGGGCGCAGTGAAGCAGAAGAAGGTTCTGATTCTTATCCTTCTGGTGAGAACAGCTACAGAGAGACTGAGCCCATGAAATATTTTCCACTGTTTCAACAGGAAATGCCTGAGAGAAGGAAGAAAAAGTACAGTTGTGTACACTTACCATGAATGTAGATGTTCGAGTGTATTCACTGTTGCAGTCATTACATTTGGGTAATCTGCTGGCAGGTTGCCCTCAGTCGGCCTGAATATCAAAGTCTTGGGTCTGCGCCGGTTGCTGTCTCAACCTGCCAGCAGATTAGCCAAATGTAATGACTGCAACAGTGAAACACGAAGAACATCATGAGTCAACTAGAAGAATTGAGAATATAATGAGAATGAAACAGAGACAGGATTTGGGAGATGATGAACTCAAATAAAGCTAGTAACTTGGAAATTGAAAAATGTTGGGTGATAAAGCAATAATTATATTTGTGAAACATGACAGAAGAAAATCTGAAAATATGGGACTTCCTTGGACTTTGTTAAACTTGTAGGGGACTTTGACACAATGCCTTGCTTCATGTTAATAATGTTCTGGGAATAAATTAGTATTTTGGAAAATGACAAATGTCGGATTACAAAGCAATAGTTATACTTGTGAAATATGGCAGAGCAAGAGGATCTGGAAATATTGGATTTTCGTGGACTTTATTAAATTTGTTAAGGACTCTAAAGTATATGCTCTACTTTGTGTCATTAATTTTCTGAAAAATACCTTGGAAACGGGAAGAGGAGGGAGAAAGTTAACTATATGTAAAACATTTTTTTTTCTTAAGAGTGCTGTTTTAATAGTGCACGACTCTTTGCAAGCTACAAAGTAACGTTTTCTCAGATATTTTTAAATGTAATGGGGATACTAATATAAAGAGGTGCTTATGTTTTTTTTTGTTTCTCCCTTTTTCTCTCTTTCCTTGTTCAGTTATTTTAAGATATGTAGGCACTGCAATATTAAAACAAAAAGGAGAGAGGAAAGAGCAGGTTAAGAGAGTATGACAAATGAAAAATGAGTGTGCTTTTTCTCACGTTTGCATTGGAGAATGACTGGGTTATGGCCCTTGGCTTTATACAGCAACAAGTCTTATTAGGAAGCAAGTAAATGAAGAAGAATACTGAATATTGTAAGGCCTTTTCTGGTAAACAATGTATCCCTGACGGTTTTGTGTTTGGTTTGCATGTCACAAGAAGACAATCTGATAAGGAGAAATGGCTTAGGGAAAGTGTTTACTGAAAGCATTCAAGTATTTTCTCAGCCAGGAGAGGTATAAACACGAGGCAAAACCAGAAAGCACTTACGAAAAAGCACAGGCTGTACCATGCATCTTAGTAGCATGACTAACCTTTCTTTTTGGTCAACTCTAGCCTGTCTGTGTGGCTATCAATTTAAGAACTTTAGTTCTTATTAGGAAAGTGTTAGCATTGCCGCCTCACAGCAAGAGGTTCTCTGGTTCGATTCTCGGCTGGGGTGCCTTCTGTGCAGAGTCTGCATGTCCTCCCTATGGTCGTGTGGGTTTCCTCCCACATCCCAAAGACATGCAGTAGGTGGATTGGACACTCTAAATTGGCCCTAGGTGTGAGTGTGCGCGCGTGTGTGTGTGGAAGGGTGGGCACCGGGCTGGCAACTCGACACCGTAAAACTCCACTGCCAATCATGAGCAGACAGATGATCTGCTGTGGCGACCCCTAACTGGGAAAAAGCCGAAAGAAGTTGTTCTTATTAGGAAAGTAAAACTTAAAACTAAAAAGCACGAACAAGAAAACCAGGAACGAAAACACAAAGCAGGCGCCAAGGAGTAGAAAGTCCAACCTTCAAATCCAATACGCTCTAAAATGCAGTTTGTTAAAATAAGTAATGTTCCGGTAGTCAGCAAAAGTTCACCAGGGCTAAACAGATCCAAACAGCAAAAGTGAGACCAGAAGAAAAAGCCAAAACGTTAAATCCCTTAACGCAAGGTTTATTAAATAACAAAAAACTAGCATTTTCGCTGGAGCCACAGCTACAGCTTCTTCAGAGATTCAGTTTTTAAAAAGCATAACAAGACCCTTTTTAAACACGTTGTATGCGTGAGACTTTTCATTTCAGAAACAATTTAAAGGCATACACACCCTATAAAAAGTGCTTCACGCCGAATACCCAATTCACAGTAATGTCATTAAAAGTACATTACTATTATGTTATATTACCAAATGTATGCTAAATTATTTAAAAAGCAATAATCAAAACATATGTATAGAAACTTTAAAAATTTTCATTAAAAGTCTATAATCTAACCTTGGTCATAATAACCAACTATTACTTAAATACGTACAAAGAATAAAAAAACAGCTTCACTTATTTAGTTGACCTTAGGCAACTATACTTACACAGAGAAAGTATGTATATGTACTAAACTAAAAATCCTAACAACATTATTTGTATGCTTATTAAAAAGCATACTAAATTCTTATGAAATAAGTTGTGACATACGTGCAAGAGCAGTGTAAATAAAAATAATAAACCATCAAACTCTTATATACATAAATTTAGCCTATTTCTGAAATTTAAAATGTGTCAAGTAAGAACATCTGGTTGAACTTCCACTAATATGTTAAAAGCATACCCAAAAAAACTAGTATTACCTTTATAGCGGTATGCTACAAAATAAATCAACATTAAGATAATTCTAACCATAACAGTAACCATTATTAAAAATTACATAATTTAGCTCACAACAAGATACATGCCTAGTTATGGAATTTAAACCAAAGTAATAAAATACTCAAATAAAATCCTAATCGCTTTACTTACTAGAATTCACCAATACTGAAACTAATCCTACAAAGTGCCCTTATGAAAATCAACGTTTGTAACTTTTCAATTTAGTACACAAGCAATGTTACAGTGTTCGTTTAAACCAGGAAAGGAAAAAGAATCCAATAATAATTGCCATTCTAATTCTCTGTTTTCTAAAATTAAAGAAATTGGTCCTGCTCTTTCTGATTTAAGAACTTGATCGATAGCTAAAAACTGGAAACTGTGCCCCTCATATTTGTCTATATGTTTGGCTAATGCGTTGGCTTTGTTCTTTTTCCTTATAGCGTAAGAGTGTTCATACACCCTATCACGCAGTCTTCTGTCAGATTTTCCTATATAAAAAGCTGAGCAGCAATTACAAGTAGCCAAATACACAATAGATCTGGATTCACAGTTCAGTTTATGGTTGATGTTAAATTTCTTTTCACGAACTGTGAAAGAATTAGCTACCCTTACTAGATGACAATAATTGCAGGTGCCACATTGAAAACAGCCTTTATTTTTTGTTGCCCAACTAGATACTTTTGATCTTTCCAAAATAGATTTCAAATTATTGCCCCTTCTATAAATAATCTTAGGTTTAAATCCTAATTTTTCCAAAAGTTGTTCATCATTGGTAATAAAATACCAGTTTTTGTAAAGAATAGACTTTATACTATTTGAGTCTATACTAAAGTTAGTAATAAAACTACTACCCTTAACAGAGCTAACCAGGTCCATAGAAGTGATGGTCACGGTATTTAAACCTTCCCTATCCATACTTGTACTTAAATCATCCGCAATGTCAGTTGGTAAACTATGTCCTTGTGGAAGAAAGGGTGGATATTGACCATGAATTCTTTTGTTGTTAACTTCTTCAGAAATCTCATTAAATAATAAAATCGGATAGCCTCTATTAATAAACATGTTTTTCAAAGTCTCACATTCATCCAAAAATAAACCCTCTCTGCTACACATTCTAGATGCCCGTATGATTTGCCCTTTAATAATAGCCTTCTTTTGCTTAAAGGGATGGCAGCTCTTGAAGTGTAGTAGGGAGTTACAATAAGTTGGCTTCCTATATATGTTAGAAAAAAATTCACCTTTAGAAAAATCTTTAGACAATCTAATGTCCAAGTAGTCAATTTCTGACTCTGAAAAATTGAATGTGAATTTTAAAAATGGTGTGGTCTCATTGACTGATGTTACAAAATTCTTGGCCAATATACTCCCTCCTTCAAACAATATAAAGATGTCGTCCAAATATCTAGTGTAAAACCTAATTGGACTCATCCTTTCGTTGTCATTAAACAAGAAATGTTTCTCCCAATATGCCATGAAAAGGTTTGCAATGCTGGCCCCACAAGGGGACCCCATCGCTACTCCTTGATTTTGTTTATAATATTTCCCATTAAAGGTGAAGTAATTTGATGTTAAAATAATGTCAAGCAATTGGGAGATGACATCAATTTCTTTTCTTGGAGCTTTCAAGTCAATTAACATAAGGGTAATCCATTCTATTGCTTCAAAACTTAAAACTATGTACATATTCAAAATTTGATGCGTTATTAAGCGAACAGGTTTTAGGGTGTATGGGGGTGTTTTGTTTGAGGGCTTTAAAATGCGACACAGACCCAAATGGATATGACAAGAAATAAGTATTTAACAGACGAAGCTGCCAAATAGTATATGCATGTAAAATAAAAGTTGGAACTAGACATTTAACAAAAAAAGAAGTTATGTCTTACCATAACATTCCATCTGAGTTGTTGATCTTCCATTCATCACTGATGAGTACGGTTCCGAACCCTCGGAACCGAGTTGGCCAAATACCAAGCTAATGCACACCAAACTCCCAAGCCATGCCACTACCCACAATGCCCTTCATCCCATAACTCAGATCGAGTTTGCAGAACACATAGTAGCAACATACATAAGAAACAGAAACAAAGGCAGAGGCCATCTCTGCGCAAACACCCTAACACACCCAAACGACCCAAAGATCTGCCAGGAGACTTTGGACGGGGAAGGTGGGAGGGTGTGATGAATGGAAAAAGATCAACAACTCAGATGGAAAATTATGGTAAGGCATAACTTTCTTATCTGAAGTTGTTAATCTTCTTCCATTCCTCAGTGATGGATCCGAGTCCCGAGCTACTAAAGAATCTGGGTGGCCCTAATGGAAGAACATTCCGGAGAACCATAGAGCGAAAGGCAGCTCTACCCCTGGAGATCAGATCCAATTTGTAATGCTTGATAAAGGTATGGGGTTTAGCCCAGGTGGCAGCTGCACAAATATCATCCATGGAAGCCCTAGCATGAAAGGCGACAGAAGCGGCCACAGCTCTAGTGGAATGAGGTTTAATGCGGCCAGGAGCTGATTCCTCCTCCAGAGAATACACAAAGGATGCAATCCCTAAGCCATTTAGACAAGGTAACCTTGGACACTGACGATCCCTTTCTAGAGCCCGCAAAGGCAACAAAAAGCTGATCTGACTTTCAAAAAGACTTTGTCCTGTCCAAATAAAACCGTGTCTGTGGACATCCAAGGAATGGAGACAGTATTCCCCTTTGTTGGTATAATTAGGGAAAAACACGGGCAAACTCAATGGACTGATTAATAGAGAATTCCGAAACCACCTTGTCTAAGAAAGTGGAATTGGTACAAAATGATACTTTGTCCTTACACGTCTGGCTGAAGTAACCGCCACCAGAAACAAGGTCTTCCAGGACAGAAACTTCACATCACAGGTTGCAACTGGCTCGAAGGGAGGTAGAGTCAAAGTTTGAAGCACCCTAGACAGATTCCATGATTCCACAGGTTGTCTAATGGGAGGTCTAGAATGAAAAATCCCCTTCAAGAAAGTCTTACACAGACGGGAAGAAATAATAGGAATTCCATCTGAACCATCATGGAAATTGGAAATGGCAGCTAGATGCACCCAAATCGTGGATGCAGAAGCCCCGTTAAGGAAAAGCTTGGTCAGGTATTGAAGAACCGTAGCTACTGGAACAGAAACAGGATCCCGAGACAGCTCTTGTGCCCACAAGGAAAAACGTTTCCACTTGTCTTTATAAAGTTTAGCAATCAGGAAACGGTTGGTAGCTATCGCCCACTGCCAAATTCTCATGGCTTTGCGGCAAAGGGGGTAAGATCTGGTCCCTCCCTGCTTGTTGATGTACCAGACCACAGACATGTTGGTGGACTGGATAGCAATTGGAGCAATCGGTCCGAGAGGAAGAAGAGGGTGGAGAGCTTGTAACACCAGTAACACAGCTCTGAGCTCTAGAACGTTGATGTGTAGGTCGACTTCTAGAGGAGACCACGTGCCTTGAACAGATTTTCCCTGAAAATGGCCCCTCCAACCTATCAGGGAAGCGTCCATAGTCACCATGGCGCTGGGCTGAAGAGGTTGAAAGGGGTGACACCAAAGACTTTCATCCATTCTCATCCACCAGAGGAGATCCTGTTTGCAAAAATCGGTGATGAGGATTAGTGCATTCAAGGGATGATGATTGTGTATCCACTGAGTCTGAAGAAGCCACTGTAACAGGCGCATATGAAGCCTGGCCAACAGAACAATGGGAATGGCTGCTGCCATGGAACCCAGAGCCTGCAAAACTTCCCTTGCAGACACTTTCCTGTGGTTGAGTATCACTTGCACTTGTGTTTTCAGTCTTAAGAGCCTGTGATGAGGAAGAGATATTAGGCCGAGCTGAGTGTTGAACATAGCCCCTATGAATTCCAGTTGTTGTGAGGGCTGAAGGCTTGATTTTTCCCAATTGATGGTAATACCCAGAAACTCCGCCAGAGACAGTGTGTGGCGAAGGGCCCAGGTCAGTAGACGCTCGGTGGGGGCGGAAAGGAGCCAATTGTCCAGATAAGGAAACACCTGTAATCCATGCAGTCTCAAGTGAGCTGTCACCACTGCTAGACATTTCGTGAACACTCTGGAGGCCGTCGAGAGACCGAAAGGCAGGGCTCTGAATTGAAAATGATTGGCTCCCAGCCAGAAGCGCAAAAGCCTCCTGGAGTGTTTGTCCATTTTGATGTGGTAATACACATCCCGGAGATCTAGAGAGCACATCCACACAACCTCCCCGAAGGCATGGAAGGATGGATTGAATAGTGACCATGCGGAACTTGGTCTGTATAACTGATTCGACCTCTGAACGATTGAGATCCAGAAATGGGCCTCCAGTCCCCCATCTTTTTTGGCACCAAAAAGAGTCTGGAGTAGAACCCTAATCCGCAATGATCTGGGGGGACATTTTGGATGACTCGCTTTAGAAGAAGCTTCTTAATTTCGGAAGCTGCCTCTTCCCTTTGACTGGGTGGAATGTCAGGAAGGGAGAATTGAGGTCTTGGAAAGGATTTGAGGGGAATGTGATAGCCTCTGGTGATAATTCTCTGCACCCATAGATCATCGGTAATGGAGGACCAGGCTGCTTGGTGCAGAGAGAAATGCGGCCCGACTGCTTCCAGAGAAAAGCAATCGGGCAACGCTTCAGGAGCACTGATAGGGCCTACCGGAGAAAGAATCTCTGGAGCCCTGATTCTGATAACCCCCTCTACTCCTAAAGGGACGTCTTCCACCTTCGGACCCTCCTCTGCCTCTGGAGGAGTCCTCGCCACATGCGTCATGAAAGAAACCTTGCGACTTCTTGTGCCACAACTTTCCACTTCTCTGATTCCTGGAGAAGGAACGCTGAGGTTTGGAGAAGCGCAGGCCCATGGCAGACAAGGTCTTTCCGTTCTGCTCGCACCTGGTCACAGTACCCTTGACCTTAGAACCAAAGAGCGAGGAGGGCTCAATATGGGCATTCAAAAAGGAAGATTTGAAGGAATCCGGTAGGTCAGAAATGTGCATCCAGGCATGATGTTGGACAACCCCGCCAGCACCTGCTGCTCTAGCTGCTCCTTCGGTTGCGTGGGAGAGCAACCTCATGGAGAAATTCGAAATTGCTTCAAGGGTGGCAAGTTGGGAGGACACTTTGTCACGTGCTCCATCCGACACTTGACCTGTGAGGCTACCAGAGTGTTCGAAAATAAGGTCTCTCTGGAGTGTCGTAAAGTGTGCCAAGAAATTCAGCGAATGCACGGCAAAGGTCGCTGCAGCAAAGACCCACTTCCCTAGCCTGTCCACCACCTGGGACTCCCTGTTGGGCAGATGAACAGCAGGACTCTCTTCTGCCAAGTCATTCTTTGTGGCAACCGCCACCACCACAGCATCTACTGGCAAGCCTTTCAACCAATGGGTTTGATCCTCTGGAGGAAAAAGTACTTTGTCTGATCTCCTGGAGATAGCTTCTACTGAATCCGGACTCTTCCATGCTCACTGCACGATGAATTTGACCAACTCATCTGCAGAAGGGGTCACCCAGGACGTAGTGGGCTGGGAACCAAAAGCTTGTAAGAATACAGATTCCTCCGGGGAAGCGGTGGAAGATTTCCAGTCACCTCGCTGACTCAAAATCTCCAAGATGTCCTGAAAGGAAACATCGTCAGGGGGTGATCTAGGTGAACCTTCCCCATCGTTGTAATTGGTATCCTCAGTAAGGGACTCTTCAGGTGAGTCCATGTGTTTTCTTTTGCACACCCTCTTCCGAGGGGGCTCTTCGGTGGGAATGTTTGAAGAGGCCTCGGAAAGGGGGTGCATTGGATTAGTGGTCCCCTGCTAAGGGCTGACAATGGCTGAGTTATGGGGGGAACCAAAGGCGGAGCTGAAGGAGGAGGATTGCTAGCCACCAGCGTCCTCTCCATAATCCAGAAAGCGGGCCCACCTGAAAAGGGATGGGAGCCCGGAACTGAAAGGGACTGAATCGGATCCGGGGTCACACCCCGCTCTGAATGGCCCACCTCCAAGACTGACATTTGAGAAAGGTTCGGTGCAGAAATAACTCTCAGATTCAAGACTGGAACCGAGAAGGCCATTGGTGCAGGGCCGGAATCAAATATTCCACCCCTGACGTAAGGTGAGCTGTCGTCGGAACTGAAGCCCACCAGGGCTTAGATGCTTCAGGCATCATAGTAGTTGGCGCCGAAGGAAGGGGTCTCGTTGAAAGCAATAGGCAAGGGGGCCTTGGAACCAAAAGATCCCCATCAGTAGAATACGAAGGAGTCAAAGGAGGAAAAATCCCAACACCCGGAGCAGAACAGGGTCTGGAGATTCCTCCTGCAGTTAATACCTGATCCACGAGACGTGCTCCTGGCAGAGCTAATTGATATCCTGGAAGGGGATTCAGGCCGGTCCAGAAAGGGACTGTAGGGTTGCCTGGCAAATGGTTCTACAGAAGACGAATACCTGGTCTGTGGTAATGAACTCAATGGAGCCGAGGATTCTGATTTGAATTGCATAAACGGTAAAGTCAGCACAGAGAGGGAACTCGGAGCCGAAGTCACAATCGGGGTAGTAGTCAAAATCGGATCTGAGGTCGCCGGAGCCTGTAAAGGCGAGGTCAGTGCTGAAGTGTCCAGAACTAGACTGATCAGAACCGAAGTAATCAGCGGTTCAGTAGTCATCGGTGCAGAGCCCGTCACAGACAATGCAGACTTCCCAGAAACTGCGCTAGGTGCCGAAATCGGTGGCACCGAGGCAGCGAGTCAATGCTCGGAGGAAGATCTACAAGCCAAAATAAAAGCAACAGGACAATGCTGGAGTAAAATGCTGCAATGTTCTTTATTCGTAAAGACAGGTTAGCGCTTTCGGGATAAACCCTCCTTCAGAAGATCTACAAGCATTAGATCGATTATTTTTGCCCCTGTCACCGGCCGGTGAAGAAGGGTCTGAGTGGGTGCGCTTCTTATCCTTGCCTGGAGGGGTTGAGACCTCCGCAGAAATACCCCCCGAGAAAGGAGAGGAAAGCAATCCTTTCAAAATCAACTTGCTGCGCTGTTCATTCAACGTCTGTTGACTAAAACTTGCACAAATATCACATGGGGGAGTTGCGGAAAGGTGCGAGATGCCCAAACAAACGCATTTAAAATGCAAGTCACTGTTAGGTAATTTACCACTGCATGATGTGCAATGTTTAAAACCCGAAGTACCCTTTTTCTCAGATATACTAACACTCGCTCAAACAGAGAAGAGAAGGAGAAAAAGGCCAGACTACCAGCAATGGTATGAAGAGTTACCACGAGGGTGGTAAAAGGTAAAGAAAAGACAAGAAAATACCAACAATGATAAGAAAAGGAATACCTGTGGGTAGAGCTAGATTATAAGAAGACACTAGAAGAGAAACTATGGAAGAAATACAAGTCTGAATAACTCAAAACTACTTAGCTGGAGAGCTTGGTGAAAATGCTGCTATATGGCTGCACGGCAAACGAGATCTGGAGTATGGGATGAAGGGCATTGTGGATAGTGGCGTGGCTCGAGAGTTTGGTGTGTGCTAGCTTGATATTTGGCCGACTCGGTTCGGAACCGTACCCATCAGTGAGGAATGGAAGAAGATTAACAACTTCAGATAAGCAGTTATACATAAAAAGTGGGAACAATAACTATGTAAGAAATTGATGCTTTCTGCAATGTCTTTACATCTGAATAGTCTCACAGATAAATACAAAAAAGAAAGCATAGTGAATTATAATAAAAATGTAGAGTGCAAACAGCAAATGCAGCACATTGTACTTTGTTGAAATAAAGTTTATTTTTGGGCAATTCCATAGTCCGAGGTTTGTGTTTTTTTCTTATTTAAGTACCTCTTATCCACAGACTTTGTTTACTGCAGTGCTGGTCCTTTTTATAGTGTTATTCAGCAGAATACCTGGGAACAAGGAAGAGAGGAGTGCTTGTATCAACTGCAAGAGGAGTTCCAATAGTGATAGAAGAGGGAAAAAATATAATAATTGTAGGTATATAGTACTAACGGGCTACTGACAAGGGAACAGGATTACACTGGCATGTATTTATATTCCACCTAAAACTGCTACAATGGAGCTTAAGAATATTCTGGGAGAAATAATCAGCTTTCAGCAATGACCATTACTTATGGGTGGGGACTGGAACTTCTGCAACAGTGAAGATGTGTCTGGGGAGCCCAGAAGGGAAAATATAACAAAGGAGGGTAGATTTTTGAAGAAATTTATGAAAATGTTTGGCATGGAAGATGTGAACTCAGTACTAGGAGTATGGAGTGAATTCACATATTACTCTCCAAGATACAAAAACTGGGCTAGGCTAGGTAGAATTTATATTTCAAATGAACATGTGCACTTAACTGAAGGTCTAGAAACGCACCCCAATTTCACATCATTCACCAATAACTAAAATTAAAACATAAGGTAATGAAATAAACATGATACACTGGTACTTTCCCACATATTTGTTGAAAAGAGAAATTTAAGGAATGGGTTTTAGGAATTATTTAGAAGCTATTAGAAAAGATAGATATTTCTTCTAAAAATATAGCTAGGGAGTGGGGTAAAATTAAAGTGGACTTTAAAACTAGGGTGGAAATAAAGGAAGGGAGACATGGTTAAGAATTAACAAAAATTATTTAGCGGGACTGATGAATGTTAAAGTACTGCAAAATAGGGGGAATCCCACTGAAGAAGAGAAGGAGTAACTGCAGAATGCTAAACAGAAAATAAAGGATTATCTTGACAATATGTACTTAGAGAGAATGCTGTCAAGCAACTGTTTTTTGATAACAACTCTACAGCACAAAGACTTTTAGCACAACTCTGGCAGCCGAAAGTAGAAAGGGCTGTCACCAGGCTTAGGGAGCCTATAAAAGGGAAGATAACATGAGATTCTGAGAAGTATTAGAAATATTTTGGAAATTTTATGAAAGTCTGTATAAAGCAAAGAAATACGGAAATCAATAAAAGGTACAAATTGAAATGTTTATGGAAGAATTAAATATGCCAATGTTAGAGGTAGAGGAGACTCAATTACTAACAGCTAGGATGGGAGAAGATAAGATAAAATGGTGATGTATAACCAATCTGCAGGAAACACCCCAGGAACAGATGGTATTCCTGTGGAAGTTTGGAAGCTACGAGGGAAAAAAACTGATACAGATCTGGAAGGTTTTGTTTAGCAGTATCTCAAGAGGAAGAGAAGTACCAACATCCTGGAAGATAGTGGTTGTAGCAGCAATACCTAAAGAGGGTTAAGATCCATTGAATCCAGCTTCGTACAGGCCCATTTCAATACTAAACTATGATTATAAAGTGTTTATGTCTATAAATGGCTAAAAGACTGGCAAAACTGATGCCAAGATTGATAGATATAGATCAATGTGGTTTTGTGGAGGGGGAGGCAAACATTTGATAACATTAACAGAGCACTGATGATCCACAAGGAAGCAGAATAAAAGAAAATACCACTGGTGTTGGTGGGTCATTTATTTACTTATTTATTTCACATTTGTTAACCGGGTTAGTCCAACTGGGTAAGAAATTACCCATTTTCAGTGGAGACCCGAGGGGAAAAGCCCCGAACAAAACATACAAATACATACAAATAGAGACAAGTTAACAATATAAAGAGCAAAACAAACTTATGGATAAGAAAAATAAATATAATCCAAAGAATAGTACATAGCTATATACAAGGTCAGAAGTAGGAAAGTGCAAAAGAAAATAGGAGTAGAGGAGGAATGAAGTGATCTAGAGGGAGGAGAAAAAAAAGAAGAGTAGTAGGATAAATTATATAAAGAGGGAGGGTGCAGAAAAAAGAGCAGACTGGATAAAGTAAGGTAAGAAATAGGAAAAAGGTCTTAATGATAAGTCTAGTGAATAAATGGGAATATGGAAAGGGAAGAGTTAAGTAGGATGGGTTACAGATATATATAGGGTTGTTATGGAGGTACAAAATAAGGTCATGTTTGAAGTTAGGAAGAGAGGTATGACTTCTAATATGGAGTGGAAGATTATTCCAAATAAGGAAGATGGAGTGTTTATAAAGTATTTTACCTATGTTAATATTGGGTTTATAGACTTGTAGAAAGAGTTTATCAGAGCTGTGCTGGGATCGGGGAGGGGTGTACCGGGAGATCAGGTTGGACAGAGATGGACAGTCAGAGTTAGAATTAAGAATTCGGAAAGCTTGGATCAACTGACATTTGGTCAGAAGGTGTAGGAATTTGAGCCAATGTAGTTTTTTGAGACCAGAACAATGATGGAATTTATAGGGGCTGCTGGTGACAAATCTAGCAATTTTGTTATAAGTTTGGTCAAGTTTTGCCAGCAGGTTATATTGTAAATTGGAAAATAGAGGGGAGCCATAGAGGAGGGCGGGGAGGAGATAGGATTGGGCTAGCAGTAGTTTAGAGTTGGAGGTCAGGAATTTGCTGTTTCTATATAACATGCCCAGTTTTTGGTGTGTTTTCTTTACCGAATGAAGTATGTGGAGGTCTGGTTTGAGCTGGTTGTCAATGATGACACCTAGGAGTTTAGTGTGTAAATCTGGTGAAATGATGGTGACATTTGTGAGGATACGAGAAAGGTGGATTTGTGATGGGCAAGAGCGTTAGGTAGGAATAGTAAGAGCTTAGTTTTAGAGGGGTTCAGGATAAGTTGACTGTTGGAGAGCCACTTCTCAACAGAGTGAAATGAAGACTGGGTGATATGGTGGAGGTTACTGATAAGAGTCAGAAATGGAAATCAGAGTTGAATCATCTACACATCTACTTACTGCATTGATAGGGGAGAGACTGCTGGCAGTGTTTAGGCCATTGGTGAAGAGGTTGAAAAGGAGGGGCCAGGAACTGAACCTTGAGGAACACCAGTCTGAACTGGCAGAAAGGGTGAGAAGGAATTGTACCACTGAACTGCTTGTAAGTGACTGGACAGGTAACTACAGAACCAATTTAGAGTGGGGATAGAAATGCTCAGCTGAGAAAGTATCTGAAGTAGAAGCTTGTGAGAAACAGTGTCAAAATCCTTTGACAGATCTAAGAAAAGGCAAGACACAAGTTTATTATTGTCTCTGGCCTCAGCTACTATATGAGAGAAGGATAAAAGTGCTGTGTTAGCACTGTGTTTGGGCTTAAAACCATGCTGGGTATTGGTTAAAAGATTGTTTTGAGTAAGGTAGGAAAGCAGATGAGAATGAATACACATTTCTAGAATTTTGGAGAGGGGAGAAAGAATAGCAATGGGACAGAAGTTAGATGGTTCTGTGGAGTTTCTACCCTTATGTAGTGGGATAGTACAGTATTCCTTCCAAATAGAGGGAAAAATAGATTCTTGGATTGAGCGGTTTATTAGAATGGAGACAGGAAGGGCCACAGAGTTAGCAGCAATTCTTAGGAATTGGGAAGGTAGGTTATCATGGGCGGGGGAACAAGATTTGAGTTTACTAAGGAGAGTTTTAATATAACTAACAGATACAGGTATGAGCAAGAAGTGGTCAGAGAGGTTAGAGGAGTCAGATTGGGGGTATGGAGAAAAAGTGGGTGTGGTAATAGAAGTGAAAGTACTAGAAGTGGAATTAGAGGTGGGGTTGGGAATATTAGAGTTGTTCGGTACAAGTTTAGAAATGCTATCAATAAAGTAGTGATTAAAATGAATGGCGGTATCAGAGGGAGACTGATTGGGAAAAGGATTGGGGATTGAGGGTGAGCCAGGGTTGAGAAGAGTTTTTATGGATGACCAGAACCTTCTGGGGGTTAGTAGGTTTCAGAGATTGATCAGAGGAGTAAAATTTTCTTCTGTCCTGATTGACTTTTTTTTTTTTTTTGTAAGGTTTCTAAGTTCTATGTAAGATTGCAGGAAGACAGAAGATTTGTTTTTTTGATATTGTTTCCAAGTGGCATCTCTTTTATGCATAAGGTGGAAGGTTTCTTTGGAATGTTTAGCTTGGACTTTTATTTTCCTGATAGGGGCCAGAGAGTTAAGTATGTTTAGGAATGTCTGGTTGAAGTAGCTAACTGCATCATTTAAAGGTAGAGAATATAGGCAGGACCAGTTAATATTTGAGAGAATTTTGTTAAAGGAAGTGATATTGAAATTTCTTTGGTTACGGATATATTTAAAGAGATGGGAACAAGTGAGTTTGGGAGAGTACCTAGTAATGTGGATAGGTAGGTGGCCACTAATGGAGTCAGACAGTGTTCCTGGCTGGTGGTACAAATTAGGAGAATTTACGAGAATCCAGTCTAGGATAGAATTAGAGTGGCTTTTGCCAAGGCGGGTGGGGGAGGAAACAAGTTGAGTAAAACCATGTAGGTTAAGACTATGAGACGGTGTATTAGAGTTAACTAAGTTCCATTTAATAGTTACATCCCCAAGTATAATAGTTTCAAAGGGAATGTGATGAAAACACCAAGATAAGATGTTTTCAAGGATGGTGATATTATTCCCTGGTGGAATACAGACCGAGGCTATGGCCATTTTTTGGTAGTTGTTGAGATGACAGGTTACTATGAGTAGCTCTGCAGGGTGGAAGGAGGGAGGGGTAATTGAATGTGGTAAAATATTGAGAGAGTCAGACAAAAGAATGGAGACACCACCTCCCTTTTTCCTAGGTCTGTCCTGTCTGTAGATATTGAAACCGGGGGGGGGGGGTCTCAGAGTTGTGGATGTAGGGTTTTAGCCAAGTTTCAGAGAGTTAAAATGTGGGAAGTATAGTGTTAAGTGAGAGCATGGAGATCAGGCACTTTGTTGCAGATACTCTGGATATTAAGGGAGAAGAATTTAAGTCTTTTGGTTTTGTATGTAGAAGTGGGAGTGGATGGGGGAGGTACTAGTGAGAGTAGGATTGCTAGAGGTGTCGGGGGAAGAAGTAATAGTAATAGTAGATGGAGTAGAGGAATTAGAAGATAAGAGTTGGATATTAGGACCAGGGTTGGGATGTATATCACCTGAAAGGAGGAGTGTTGTCAGGATAGAGAGTAAAGACATAGGATGAGGGAGAGGATAGAGAAATTTGAGTTTCAAGTTTGAGATTAAAATAAAATTACTCCCCTCATTAAAACTAAAGAATAAATAGTGTGGTAGAGTACAGTGAGTGTGAACATACAGGAGTATGATAGGACCTGGATAGATTTTGGAAGGGATGTAGGTTCCAAGTGGAGGGTAAGGGAAGAACTGCAGGAGAGTGTGAAAAGATGTGACATATGTAAGTGTAAATAGCAGAGGGAAGAGGAAAAGAAATGGCACCATCATTAGCAATAGGCGTTGGGCAATAGTTACAACAATACAATATATAAAGCAGTTTTAAATGTGACAGACAGTCTCTAGAAAAAACTAAAGCGATATTAAGATATACCACAAAATATATGTTCTTTACAAACCAAAAAATACGTGGGCAATATAGAAACCTCAAAAAGTCCCAACAATAAGACTGCAAAGTTTGTCAATCAAAATACAAAACACGGCCTCCTAAATTAGCACAGCAGTCACCTGACCACTGATCCAGTAAACTTCCAAAACAAAATGTGACATATAAGTAAATGCAGACAGATTAACAAAAGCAGATAATCTGCAAAAAATGGAGACGATAGTAAATAGACGGATACTTTTTCTTACAATACTGTGAAACATTCAAAATACCCTTCAATAAATAAAGCAGTTAATACAACTGTATGCAAAAATAAACATAAAGCAATATAGACAGCAACAAGTTAGTGAAGCTACAAATGTTACTCAAGCAGGATAGAAGGGAAGTATCATAAAACTAAGAAATAAAACAGCTAAAAGCTCTGCTAGCAGTGAGCAAAGTCCCTAAAAAGCAACTCCGCTCATATTCAACAATCATTTACAACAAATCCAAAATGTAGAGGTCCCAACAAGTCCCGATAAGCAAACCCTACAGATGACAACTCGCAGGCAAAGTTTCATCCAAAAGAATTATCAAGCACCCTTACAGAAGGTTACTATTCACAACTGTGAGGGAGCTAAAAAAAAGGCCCAAACGTCGCACAGACAAACCAGTCCCAAAGACGACCGTTGCAGCTATTCAGCCCAAGGCCCAAACGTTGCACATACAAACCAGTCCAAAAACGAACGTTGCAGCTATTCAGCCCAGCAATGAAAGGAACACAATTAGGCCCACTCACCGACACACATTTCTGAAGTGACAACCACTTGTACCTGGCAGACATACTGTAAACACATGATGCACAGAAAGCATTTGACAGAGTAAGCTGGGACTTCATGAGCAGGTCAATGGAAGCAGTTGCTTTCCATGATAAAATTATACGGTTGATTAGGAGTACATATGAGGGATCAGAAGTGAAAATTAAAGTGGGTGGGGTCCTTTGATAATTTCTGCTTGAGTAGAGGAACCAGGCAGGGGTGTTTTCTTTCCCCTTTGTTTGCATTATATTTAGAACGACTGGCAAAGAAAATAATGGACTCAGAAATTTGAGGATATAATTGGTGCGGTAGTCAAGAAAAGCTGGCTCTGTTTGGAGATGATATTATTTTATACCTGACAAGACCAGAAAGAGACATTACAGTATTGTAGAACATTTTAAGACAGTTTCAAGTCTTCTCTGGATACAAAATTAATGAAGTTAAAACAAGGGCAATAGCGGTAAATTATGTACCCACACCCAAACTGGTCCAACAATATCCATATTTATGGGGACATGATAAAATGAAGTATTAAGGAATATGGATTGAAAAGGATTCTGGTGTAGCAGTGAAGGATATGTGGGTACAGACTAAACAAAAGATAATATAAAAACTAAGAAACTGGAAGCTCTGTTATATGGAACATGGATAGCAAGACATAAACAGTTAAAATGTTTTTAGTCCCTCTAGTTTTATACACAGGTCAGGCATACTTTAAAAAAAAATGCATAGTCTATAAAAGAGAAAAAGCATTTAAAAATTACTTGAAAAATAGTGATTTTAAGGTGCATAGTACCGTTTATAATAATGAGATGTTCAAGTGTGGTTGTTGCCCCCAGTGTCCGTTTGTAGCAAGGTCTGATGAGTTTAATATAAGAGAACAAACTTACAAGTAGGCATTTTAATCGCGACTCTAAAAATGCTGTTTTTATTGGTAGAATCTCTAGAATGTTACGGGACAGAATTTATGAACAACTGAATGATATAAAGAAGAGAAAGACTACAAATACAGTATTTAGAAATATTAAGGACAATGAATCACATAGTTTTGAATTTAGGGTGATAAAGCAAGTAAAATGGGACACACTGGGTTTATTGAGCACCTGAATAAGTGTGAGTTACAGTGACAATTAAGATTAAATGCTATGGCATTCCCTGGAATTAATGTTAGGTGTTGAATTTAGAAGCATAACATTTTTTTTCTATATATGTGTGTGTGTGTGTGTATATATATATATATATATATATATATAATATATATATTGCGGATAATTAATAAAGAGCTGAAGGATATTATCTTGGAGGGGAAGATAGCAAAAGTCAAGTGGGATAAGTTGATTCTTCCATTTGAACAAGGGGGTTTGGGATTACCTGATTTGAAGGGATATTTCACAGCTACACAGCTAAAGCTCCTACAGATAGGACAAGCAGAAACCTATAATTTAAAGTGTAAAGGGATGATGAAACAGGGGGGAAGCTCAAGAAACAAGGAGAGACTGGGATTTTGGATGCAGATCCTTAAGGAAAATAACAATAACCATGCAGAATATTATATTCATAAAGTATTCTAAGAACTAAGTCAACACAGAATGCAGAAATGAGATTCTGCTGATAGGGATGACTGCAATTAGGGATACAGACAATAGGCAAGATGGGGCAAAAAGTTACTGGATAAAACTGTAAAAGAACTAAGGTGCTGGGAGCAAATAATTAGAGGGGGAAAGGTAACAGAATGGGAAGAGGCCAAGAATTTATTTGGACTACAGGATAAAGATTGCCTTCCCTATCAAGGATTGATATCAGAGTATTGGCAAAGAGAAAGAAATAGTGGGAATTCTAAGTGAAATGTCAGCACTAAGAGTTATTTATTTACTTCACGAGCATCGAATGTAAATATGTCTATCCCGGTCAATGAAGGTCCATGGAATGCAGATGAAGAACAGGTTACCAGAGGCACGGAGAGATGGGAACCTGATGTGAGACCTAAACAATGAAGTTCCATCACTGCAGATGTTTTTTTTTTTACCTTGCCACTACCAGTATGGCAAAAAGGGGACAGAGGAAGCTCTGCCAACAGGAGTCGAAAAAGGAGGATAGACCAACATGAAGTCGCAGAATCGGTCATTGAAACGGCTGTGGGAGAAGGATGCTGTACATTAATATATAACATCTCTAAAAAGAGTTCTTAAAAGGTCTGAACTTTCCCTCCTACAGAGGGGATTGTCTTTTGTACCTACATGCTCTGTTGATTTATTTGACACCCTGCTTGATGTCAAGATTGTTTGCATGTAATTTACAACTTAAGACTATGTTTTCATTAGAAACTGGAGCCACTGGATTTAAGAAATCCAGTGACTTTAATCCTATGTTGAGTGCAACCCTAGAAGATTTTTGCAATGCAGCTGAACATGATTTGCAAAATGTTTTTCAATGAGGTAATTTTTATGTCAAACCTAAGCAATGAAGAGATGAGAGCCAATTAAAGACAGATAAGGCTATATCCATACACCCCGCCCTTGTTATTATGGATGCAACCTTTTATAAGGAGCAAGTTCTAGCCATGTTAAATGATGTGGATACCTAGGAGTTACTGAATTTAATGTGGGTGCAAGAAGTGATTAGGAGTGTGAAAAGCATTTTACTAGAATGTTTGGTAGGGTGGCTCCATAACGGAAAGTGTCTATCATTTTCTGTTTATGGAGAAACCTTTAATACCATCCTTTAATTGTTTACTAAAGATCCAGTAAAACCCCTGCTCAAACCCACTGTGGCTGGGTGGGGGTGGAGTACTAAAGCAATGTCTATGCTCGTAGAAGATTTGTTGTGACCAATGGTCAATGAATCAGGTATTATTTTAAAGGATGCTAAGCATTTTTTGACAGATTTGTTTGTTTATATTAACAATGAACCTTTGATGGACAATGATTTGTTAGTGACAATGGACATTTGCTCACTTTTTACAGTGATCCCTAATCACACAGGTGTTAAGATGGTGAGAGACTTTCTATGTGCTAACAGTTCTTATGAAGTTAAGCTTATAGATTTGTTGTGCCTTTTCATTGAGACTATTCTTGGAGAACAATGTGTTTGTTTTCAAGGATACGTACTATAGAAAATGTACAGGTGTGGTGATGGAGACGTCATGCATGAATAGCAAAGCTAATTGCGTGGTGGCACAGTGGGAGATCATGCATGTCCTGAATAGTATTTATGTGCCCTGTACACAATTTTATAGGTGATACGTCGATAATGCCTTCCTTATATGGAGAGGCTCATTAGATCTATTCCATCAGTTTTTCAAATACTTACAACATACCATTGAGTTTTTGCATTTTACTAAACAGGAATCTCATACTGAAATAGATTTCCTGGATGTTAAATTACTGAGAACTGCTGATAATCTATTAGTTACTAGGAGGTTTAGGAAGACAGTACATTATAACCATATTCTATGTAGGAATAGTAATGATCCCAGACATATCTTCAAAAACATAGTTACAGGACAAGCTATGAGGATCTCACGACTGAGTAGTGAGGGACCAGTACTTTTGAGAGAGAGCTAGATCCCTTATGAGGGATGAGTTTCTAGCTACGGGCTATAATGTGCAAGAGGTAGACTCAGAATTAAAGAGTGTGAACTTTGAGGGAACGGAGAGCAGCACCCTTCTATTCAGATCGTAGATTAAGAATGTATGCAGGCGAGGAGGAGCGTAACAGGGAAATTATTAGGTATGCTCCACCTGGTCTGCATACATTATTCTAATAATGTTAACCACATTTATGCAGCTATTGAAAGGAACTGGCACATTTTAATGTCAGATCATGAAATCAATGTGTTGATAGCGAAGGAGCCCCAATTTGTCTTTAAGAACAAGAACTCCCTTAAACGAATATTGTGCTATGGACCATGAATACATCATGTTGAGAAGATCTCTCAAGGTACCCTAGACTGTGGGAAATGTAATTATTGCCAGTTTACTGACACCACTAATTTGTTTAAGCATCCAGTTACTGGGAGACAGTACATGCTCATGGTTGCAGCCAACTATCAGACTAAGAATGTAGTTTATTTAGCTAGATGTGTAGCATGTCCACATTTTTATGTGGGGAAGACAAATAGAATATTTTTTGATAGGATTAGAGAGCATTTGAGGAATATTAGACAAGGTGACAGCAGCAACCCCTTGGCCAAAAGTGGGCAAAGAAGGGAGTGACCATAGTTTTAGGTTCATGGTCATTGTAAGTGTTTTTGAGGATACAAGACTTGGTGATATCTTGAATAAGACTGAGGGCAGGGAGTTGTCATGAATTTTACAACTCCAGGCAGACAAGATGTTCAGCCTTAATGGCAAGGTTTCATTGAAACCTGCCTTGACAGCTAGAGGTCTACATAGAAAATGAATGAACTTTTGTGACTTTGTGTTTGATATAACATTTGTGTCTATTCAATACATACGCAAGTTTATATTGTGACATTGTTTTTTTATCAGTTTGTTCAAGAGTTGTGGTTTCATTTTGGTAGTCTGTGTTAGTCTAGGTACTGTTGATGATAATAAGAAGTTATGTACCTACCATAACGTTCTATGTTAGTTGTCTTCTTCTCGCCTTCTTTCTTGCTGGTTTGGTTCGGAGCCGACCCTCGACTCCGACTCGGCCATTTTCTAAAGCTCGAGCACTACTTACTGGCTCGAGGCCTCCCTATATCCCACAATGTCTGGCGCTAGATCCCCAGATCTCGTTTGGAAGACCTAACACCAAAGTAATACAAGAGGACAACTGTCCCAAAAACAAGACTTCAGCTAGAGGGCTGAAGAAAAAGGTAGAGGACATAAAACGGTAAAGACTCGGCTAGTGACAAGACTCATAGGAAGACTCTTCTCGATCCATCTAGGCTAGGGGGATGGAGGGTGGGAAGCAAGAAAGAAGGCGAGAAGAAGACAACTAACATGGAAAGTTATGGTAGGTACATAACTTCTTAATGTTAAGTTGTCTCTCTCGCCTTCATTCTTGCTGTTTGGGACAGTGTCCGTAGCACCTTAGTCCTGGATGTCTCATCGGAACAGACTCTTGAGCACAGTGGAACCAAAATCAGCTCTACTCCTAGAGGCCACATCCAATTTATAATGTGAAATGAAGGTATGAGGGGTGGCCCATGTGGCCGCTGCACAAATGGCTTCCATTGGTAGTCTTGCTTGAAAGGCTACCGACATAGCTAAAGCCCTAGTAGAGTGGCCTTTAGGTTTAGCAGGGAGTTCTTTATGCCTCAACTGATAAATAAGGGTAATAATAGAGGACAACCACCTGGATAAGGTTACTTTAGACACTGGTCGACCCTGCTTACCCTCCGCATAGGACACGAAGAGTAGGTCTGATTTCCTTATTTGCTCAGTCCTATGCAAATAGAAACGTAATTGCCTATGAACATCCAACTGCTGTAATTTGTGTTCAGCTTTGTTGGAATAGTTTGGAAAAAAGACTGGCAGATCGATGGATTGATTCAAATTGTTCTTGGAGGGGACCTTAGGAAGGAACGAAGGATTAGTCCTGAGTGAAACTCTATCCTTATGGAAAACTAGATACGGAGGACGAACGCAAAGGACTTGAAGTTCAGAAACTCTCCTCGCTGAAGTAATGGCCACCAAAAAGAGGGTTTTCCAATTAAGCAATTTTAAGGAACAGGAAGCTGCCGGTTCAAAGGGAGGAAGTATCAAGGAAGCTAGGAACAAATTTTTAAGTTCCATGGAGGTGGCGGATCTCTCACTGGAGGCCTGAGGAAGATTGTTCCTTTCAGAAAGGCTTTGCAAAGCTTATGGGACATGATGCTGGTTTCTGACAGGCCCATATGGAAATTAGAGATTGCCGCTAATTGAACTCTAACGATGAGGAGCCCGCTTGAAAAAGTTCTGCTAAGAAGTCCAGAACGTTGTGGACAGGGGCCGTGAAGGGATCTATACTTCTAGCCTCTCCTCAGAAAGAGAAACGTTTCCACTTACTAGCATAAGTTTTCCTGGTTGTAGGTTTGTGCGAGGAAAGGATAATCTCACGCACTTAATTGGAAATACTGAGAAGCCTGGCTAAGGTTGGAAGTGGAGCAACCAAGCAGTGAGGTTGAGAGACTGAAGAGACTGATGCAGCCGGCCCGACTGATGGATCAGGAGGTCCGGAACTGGGTCCAGATTCCAAGGCTGCCCCAGAAGGTGACGATGCAGGAATGGGAACCAGATTTGGTGAGGCCAGTAGGGGGCAATGAGGATCATCCTGCAACCCAGCACGGTAGCTTTCGGAATTAGTTTGGGAATTAGTGGAAAGGGTGGGAATGCATACAGAAGTCCCTGAGGCCAATTGTGAACTAGAGCGTCTCTGGGGGAGTGTCCGGGAAGAGAGTGAAGAAACTGTTGCACTTGCTGTTGAGAGGAGTTGCGAAAAAGTCGCAGCAAGGCTGACCCCATTTGCGGAAGATTCTGTCCGCTACTATCCGGTTGAGAGACCACTCGTGAGGCATGAGAATAGCTCTGCTTAGCCTGTCCGCTATGACGTTGGACTTCCCAGGGATGTGCGTTGTCATCAGAAACCGTTGAGAGGAGATCGCCCACTGCCATAGTCCGAGTGCTTCTCCAGATAAGGGATAAGACTTGGGATATGACTTGGTTCCGCCCTGCTTGTTGATGTACCACACTACAGACATATTGTCTGTCTGAATTGCAATGGTCCCAGTGGGTAGAGAGTTCTGAAGAGCTTGCAACGCTAAAAGCACTGCCCTCATCTCCAAGACGTTTATGTGCAAGTGGTACTCGTGGGGTTGCCAGGTGCCCTGGACAGTCCTTCCCTAAAAATGCCCCCCCCCACCCGATCAGGGAGGCATCCGTGGTCACAGTGGCAACTGGAGGAGGAAGGACAAATGGTCTGCCCTGGGGTACTGATGAAGAGACCATCCACCAAGCCAAGTGGTCTTTGCATGACTGTGTGAGACAAAGGAAGTTGTTGAAAGGACCATTGGATGAAAAGCATCCACTGGAGAATCCTCATGTGAAAACGAGCCAGGGGAACTAATATGATCGCTGCTGCCAGGAGACCTAAGGTTTTTAGGAAGAATCTGGCCTGAATCTTTCTGCATCCTAATAAAACCTGTACATGTCGGCGAATGTCTGCCACTCTGTCTACTGGAAGCCTTTCAGACAGATCTTTCGTATTTAATCTTGCGCCTATAAAGGTTAAGGACCGACAAGGTGACAATGCAGACTTTTCGAAATTTATTGAGATACCCAGGTTGGAGCATGTTTGGATGGTATAATCCCTGGCTCTTAGCAATTGATGTCTAGTGGTAGCAGTAAGGAGCCAGTCGTCTAGATATGGAAACACCTGGAATCCTTGCCGTCTCAGGTGAGTGGTAACCACTGCCATGCATTTGGTGAACACCCTGGGGGCTGTGGTGAGACCAAAGGGCAGGACTCTGAACTGGTAATGACTGGCTCCCATCCAGAAGCAGAGAAACCTTCTGGAACGTCTGTCCATTCTGATGTGGTAGTACGCATCCTGAAGATCTATGCAGCACATCCAATTGTCCTGACCCAAAAAGGGTAGAATGGACTGAAGCGTGACTATCCGGAACTTCGTTCTTTGAACAGACTTGTTTAGCCTGCTGAGATCCAAAATGGGTCTCCAGTCCCCAGTCCCCTGTCTTCTTTGGTAACAAAAAGAACTTTGAGTAAATTCCGGATCCTTGCTGGTTTGCTGGCCTGTTTTTTTAGCAGTCTTGAAATTTCTTGTACTGCCTGTTCCCTTAGACTGGGTGGAACATCTGGGATGGGGTTGTTTGATTTTAAGGGAGTGTGGATAAACGGGATTTTGTAACCTCTGGATATGATAGACTGTACCCATCTGTCTCGAATGATGAGACGCCAGGCTTCTGAATATAGAGACAACCTTCCCCCAACTGCCTCCGAAGGCGGACAGCCGGGCAGCCCCTCAGGGGTGCTAGAAGGGCTTGTCAGAGAAAGATTCTCTGCTGCCTTGATTCTGCGGACCTCCTCTGCCCCGCGGGCGGTGTCTAATGTTGTTCCCTCCTCTGACTCTGGAGGGAAACTCGCCACGTGTGTCAGGCATGGCTCCCGGGATTTCCGGAACCACATCTTCCCACTCTTCTGACCCTTAGGGTATGCTCTACAGAGAGTGGAAAAACGGACTCCAACGGCAGAGAGAGTCTTGCCTTCCTGCTCACACCTGGTAAGTGTATCTTTCACCTGAGGCCCAAACAGAGCCAAACCATCAAAAAGGGTGTTGGTGAAAGACGCCTTGAAGGGATCAGCGAAGTTACATAAGCGCATCCAGGCATGCCTTCTCAAAGCCATGCCTGTGCCTGCGGCTCTACTCGCCCCATCAGTCGCATACGAAATGAGCCACATGGAGGAGTTAACGATAGAATTAAGAGTTGCCAGCTGGGAGTTTATCTTGTCTTGAGCCCTCGCAGCTGATGGATCTTGCAGGGTATCTCCTAGCTCCTTGAGGAGATCCCTCTGAAGCCGGGTGAAGTGACACAAATAATTCAGCGACTGCATGGAGAAGGTCGCTGAGGAAAACATCCGCTTCCCGTATCTATCCATCGTCCTAGACTCTTTATTAGGGGGATGGACAGGTACAGAAGTGTCAGTCAACTCCTTTTTTGTGGCAGCTGCTAACACCATGGCATCAACGGGGACACCCTTTGTCAGAAACTGTTTATCTTGTGGGGCCGTGATACACTTAGTGGGCCTACGAGGGGTTGGTTCCAGTGTGTCCGGAACTGACCACGCCTTCCGAGCCACCATTTCCATTACTGGATCGAAAGGCGGAGACACCCAGGAGGTGGAGGGGCGAGAACCAAATGCATCCAAGTATACAGACTCGTCCTCAGAAGGGTTAAGGGCAGACCAGTTCCCCCTCTGCTTAAGGATCTCAAGGATGTCTGAAAAAGTGACATCTTCAGAGGGGGATCTTGGGGACCCCTCTGAATCCTCCAAGTCAGTATCTGATGTGACCAACTCTGGGAAGTCAACATGTTTCCTCTTACATTTCCTCTTTCGAGGGGGCTCCTCTGAAATCTCAGGGGAGGCCTCGGAAGAGGAAGATACACCCAGTGGAGTGACCTGGAGCGTTTGATCCCCTCGCTTGGGGTCTGGAGGAGGGGCAGAGACCGAAGCAGGCACCCTGTGGGGAGGAGCTGAAGGGGCTGATCGAGGAGCAGACTCAGAAGTCAGCACACCCCTCATGACCTAGAAAGGCGCCCCTGTCCAGCACAGAAGAGGGTCCCCGCTCCAAGGAGACGGAAATCCTCTCCGGCACCGAAAGGGACATCTCCGAGGCCAATGTAGGAGCCGAGCTTACCTGCGCCGAAGCTCTGAGAGGGAGAACGGGGTCAGACAAGGGTCCGATGCCACTCACCCCCTCAGAGCCGACGAGGGAGTCTTGGCGCCCAGATCCCTCCAAGGATGGAACCATTGAAGAAATCTGAGCCGACAAGGGAGCCGAAAGGGGAAGCATCGGCACCGATGTTTCCAGGATCCGAGCCCCAACAAGCTCCGGCCCCGAACTGACAGGAGTCGTCAGAGGAGGAACTACTTCAGAAAAGGGAGAAGCCACAGCCTGATGAGGAGGGCTAGTTAACATTTTAGCCAGGGCCTGCGATTTGAGGAGTCTACTAACAACTCTCTCCAAGTCATGATTGGACAGCCTCGAGGACCGATAAGAGTGGGACCTATGGCTCTGTTCAGATTGTAGCAAAGGTGATCCTGGAGCAGAGTGAATCGACTCCAGGGATGGCGATCTGGATCGCTTACGGCTCCCTGACAGCTCCGACACCAAGGTCGGAGCAGAGAGAGATTTTGATACTTCGGTCCCGGCTGGAACCGAAATTGAAGCAGACGCTCCACCTGGCGATGGCTCCGTAATGGGAGCCAAAGGCTTGGTGGGCTTAGGGGTTTTAGCTGGCTGAGACATTGCCAGAGACCCCTCGGGTTTTAGTAAACCCTTGAGGATTAACTTGTTCCTATGCTCCTGCAGGACTCTCGGACTAAAGGCATGGCATACCGAGCAAGAGTCCTGCAGGTGTAGGGAACCCAAACAATAAACACAAGAAGTGTGACCATCTGTCAGAGACATTTTCTGACAGCCCGAGTCGCACTTCTTGAACCCTGATACCTTGGTATCCTTTGACATGTTATAAATAAAAGGAATACTGATGGATAAAATTTTTGACTAGTGCAAAAAAACGCACACTGACATGCACACACTAGTCCCACACCTTCACACAAAAAATTTTAGGTAATTATACTAACAAAAACTAAGAGACTATGATCTTAGACTACAAAGGCTAAACACTACTTCCTACTGAAAAACAATATTAAAGGGAAGGGGATAGCCTCTAACTTAAACGGCCTACTTAGCAAGATGGGGGGGGAGGGGAGAAACTCACTAAGTAAAAACGAGTTTCCTAAGGGTCAGAAAACACAGGGAAACTAAGACTAGTCTACAGTACTACTCTGATTTAACAAAAGATTCAAAAAATATACACTAACAGTTTAACTACTAAAAATACAAAAGATTAATAAGACCTGAGCTTTTGCTATTGTTGAGCTGCCATTGGTCACTTTATGATTAATTATTGTGTTGTTGTTTGTGCTTTGTCGTAATATATCCCATGTAAGGTATTGTAGGGATGGGGCAGTTGTGGTTAACATGACCAGTTTGACACAGAATATGTTCCTCTGTGACTTTTTATATTTAGAGATTGTATTTGTAATTTGATTGGTGGTTTTCATTATTGTTGAGCTGTGACTGGCCATATCAAGACCAGTTACTGATAGATGTTGTTTTGCATTTTAAGATATGCCCCATGAAAGGTATTTTAAGATGGGGCGGTTATGGTTAATCCGGCCAATTTGTCATAGGATGGGTCTCTTAGTGACATTCTATTTGTTTTACGAAGTTGGAAATATTCAGAGATCGAGTTTACACTATGTGCTATCTGATTGGTAGTATCTCCAATGCTGAATAGAGATTGGCCATATCATGGCCAATTACAGATATGTGCTGTTGTTACTGTTTTGTGATATCCCCCAATAAGGTTTGACGATGGGGCTCTTGTTCATTATGCTGATGTTAGTCATAGCTAGCCAGCCTTTATTGGTAAGTTTTATGGAGTGATTATTTTTTTATCACAGTTTTATTCATTGAGTACTATTTGACTGGTACCTTGGTCAAACTGACATGTCCTTCTTTGTGGTAGCTCAAATCATTTTACGTTTTTGCTAGATGATAAAATTTTAACTGTAGTGATAGTGTTGACAGATTTGTGTTTGTCAAGCCGATGAAGTGTCTCACTGCTCTACAGATATGTTAGATTGTGAAATGTTACTTTGATTGGTTAACAGTGAGCAGGTAAAGCAGCCATTGTTGTAAGGCATCTCCGTTCTGATAAGAGGTTAAACAAGAGGTTTAACTAATGAATATACATGACTGTAGTTCCCCAACCTATCCTAAATGTAGTTTTCGATTGGTTTCAGTCAGTTTTCTTTGGTTTTAATTTGCCTTAATTTTATAAAGTTCCACCAATGGATTAGTTGCAGGTTTCCATTTGTATAGAGTCAATCACTCGGCTTTACAATATTTTTGTTTAGCCGATAAGTTATTGTTGACTGCAGGCTTTTCAGCTCTCGATATTACTGAAGATGCGAGGTGTGACGGCAATGATTTACCCAGGACACTTATTGCCAGAAGTATGTTTGACGATTAAATAGATTATAATCATCTTGGTGGATTTTTTGTTTCTGATTTTAGCTGTTTGTAGAATGTATGATTCAGACAATGATTTATACACAGTCTTGTAATATGTTTATATCTGTACATGGAAGGATGCTTTTATCCAAAATTTGATAGGTAGGATTGGCTGTAACTGCATCAATGTTTATTGAAACTCCAATGTCTCTGTTCACAATTGTTATATCAGAGGAATGAGCTGCACTTTATTGGTTAGGGGTTTAGCCAATGGATCAGAGTTAGTAAAATGACATAACCAATTATATTACAGGTTACTTCGACCACTGACAGGTCAATATGTTTTTTGTAACCATTTCATAGGATAAATTTCATTATGCTTACAAATGACTGGCTAAATGGACTGTTATGAACATTAGAGATGCACACTTGATTTTTCTAATTGTTTTTGATTACATATGATATTTTTAACTGTTTTAATTATTTAAGACTGTGGATTTGATGTATTTTTGAATAGTTTGAAGAAGCAACAGTATGTTGTCAAAGTGCTTACCATTTATAAACTCTATTATTTTGATTAAAGTTGCACATTTCCTCGCAGATTGGTGGTGGATGTTAAAAGTAAATATGAATTAGAGGGTGACATTTTGAAAAGTGAGACAACTACTAGTGGTTATTTGTGCAACGTGAAATTAGTATGACTTGATAGGCTTGTTTGCTTTAGAGTGTGGAGTTAAGCTGAAGTTATACAATATGATTGGATTGTTTGAAGTGGAGGCTGGAGTTATGGAATATAAGATTAGGAGTACTGTGGGTGGGAACTGGAGGTAGGGTAGGGGAGTAAAGTGAGACAGATTGCAGTGAGATTAAACTGAGTGGACAGACCTGGCCACACTAAAACTATACCACAAAACAAACCATCACTAAGCAGAATTATCTAAGAAACCAAAAGGACTCAGATGAAGATATGGGGGGGGGGGATGATGCAACTATATCACTGGTTGTGTATGTGCCACTTCCTATTAATTTAGAAGATGAAGTAGAAGTTTGTTGACAAAGGGTTTTCGTAGTGGAAAGATCTACATTTAGCGGTTGAATGCACGGTCAATTTTGTTAAACTCCTGTTTGTTCTGTTCAAGCGATCGCAGGGAGATTCAAGCCAACTACAGGCTCAGCTGAGGAAGGGGAATATAGCTGCAAGGTGAGCTGTATAGGACAGAAGCTGTAAGAGAGTAAGAAAACAACTGTTAGTGTTATTACTAATAATAATAATAATTACTGTTCTTTCTCTGGAATCTGGGTAATAATACCCAACACCTATCATTATGTACATTTATTCTATTATTTTTTGCTAATTTTGGAAAAAAATTCTCTTTAGATCAGTTGATATACACTACTGAGTTAAAATGTTTACACAAGTTTTTGGTAGTAACTAGAACAGAAGCTGTTGTTAAAAAGGAATAATTAGTAGCATACAAAATATTGCATAACTATAAAAATCAATCAGAGGAGGTTAAAAAGGATTGAGAAAATAAGATTGCTATGCAATTCATAAAGAAAGAATGGGGGATATATGCCTCCCTAATATTCAACAATGTCTAGAAGATTTAGAATCTTTGCTTGTAAGTGTTTACATAGGCATTTTTATACCCCAAATAGACTCCAAAGTATTTTTACTCAGATAAACAGCAAATGTTGGAGAGGTGATGGTGAAGAAAGAAGTAACCAGGAACATATTTTCTGGGAGTGTAATGAGCTGGAAGACTTTAAAGATTTATTGAAAATACAAAAAAACTACAAAATGTTAGAAACAAAAACAAGCCAAGTGCAGATAAGGCAAGAAGCCAAGGTACCAGGAGCACTAAACGTTTTATCTGCATGTGGCTTCTTTTTTTTTTTTTCTAGACTTTAAAGATTCCCTGCAGACTACTTTATCACAGATACTGAGTGAGCAAGTTGGTGTAACTAAGGAAATTATTTTTTTTTTGAGCAATGATACAGAATCTTAACTGCCTGGACACAGTAAAGCCTTGCTGAGTCTAATTATGGTGGTAGACAAAAGAGCAATCACCAGAAAATGGAAACCAAAGTCTAAACCAACTTTACTAGAAGTAGTGAATACAGTAACAGAGAAAAAACTGTTGTAATTGGGTAGGAGCAAATTACATAGGAAAAATGGGAATTGTGGAAACAATACATGCAGAGGAGGAATGAGGTTTAAAAGAAAGCAGGATTTGAATGAGCTATGTAATGTTTGACTGACAGTGACTGGATAGATTATAAGCAATATGTAATGTTTGCAACTACAATTATGTCAATATGGTTTGTTTTCATTTATATAAATGGTTAAATGCAGCTGCACAATGAGTAATGCTGTATAAACAAAGGCAATTTACAGCAAAGCAAAAAAGCAGAAAAAGCTGAAATAAATTTAAAGGAGCACACTCAATAGCAAAATAGCACTCTTCAAACTTCTAAAGCCATCGGAGGTCTAGAAATGGCTAGGTTCTTTCTCAATTCACTAAAGTTAAATTAGAAGCAAATCTCAGCCTGATTACAAATCATCACTAAAAAAGTGCACAGCTATTACAGCAACATCAGCAAGAAAACAAAACACATTTATCCCAAGACTTATATGGCTGGTATTCTAGTCAAAGCCAGTGAAAAACTGACACAATCAGTGGCTTTACACTTGCAGTAGCTCTCAGCAAATGAGTTCTGTTCTATTCAAACATGGGGAACGTTACAGCAATAGAAAAAAGATGAAAAGGTATTAGCCTTAATCTAGGTTTCTACCATTTAAAGTCTGAGTCAGCCTCAAAACACATCAACACATTATTCTTAAGGTGTTCGCCTGATCAAAGAACAGGGACACAGAGCTGATTTGTTTGAATGGCTAGTTAAAATTAAAGCTAGAGTAACGATAATGAGGACCATCCTCAATTGATTTATTTAATTTTGTTGGAGAGTGACTGTAACATCTCCCCCACTGGTCTCTTGGCCAAAAGATTACGGGTCTATATTAGAACACTGAACTTTCAAAATTTCGAGTGGTCTAATATCGACCTGTTTTCAGCAAACGATGAAAATATCGAAGAAACAGAAAACCAAATTTTTTCCTAAGGAAAGAATTTGGTTGTTCGTTTCTGTTGCTTCGGTATTTTCAGCGCTGTGGTGGAAATGTACGGGTTGGGTTCGGGTAAGTGTGCGATTGTCTGGACGTGAGGGTTAGGGCGTGGGTCAGGTAAGTGTGCGATTGTGTGGACATGAGGGTTAGGGCGGGGTAGGTGAGTTAGGGTTAGGGCGCGGGTGAGGTGACTGTGTGATAGTGACGGACCTTAGGGTTAAGGTTTGGGTTAAGGTAAGTGGATAGTTAGTGGTATATGTATAGTTTAGTGTAGGGTTAGGTGTAAGAGTTTAGGTGTGTGTGTGTGTGTGTGTGGATTGCTGTTTGTTTGGTGTGCTTGTGTTGTGTGTATATGTTTTGGAATATGTTCGATGTTTTAAATTTTTGATTAATAGAGTTCGATATTAGAACACTCGAAATTTTGAAAGTTCGGTGTTCTAATATAGACCCCAGATTACACTGCATATGACACAGTTACTTAGTATCCCTAGCTGCCAGGTTTCTGCATTCAGAAAATGAAAGAAACCCTGATCTGCTTTGTGCTTCTGTGCTAATTGCATTGTACTCGCTATAAACTAATTACTCTCTGCTATAATTTGATCTGAAAATGGGAGGATAACTAGAGTAAAATGTATTGCTAAATATCCCCTTCACTATAGTCTCCTCTTCCACTGAGTCATCATCTGCCTTCACAGTGCAGGTATGTGTCATATGTTATTACAATTCTAGTTGATCTAATATTGTGTAAAACAATGAAAAGATGTTGGCAGTGTGGTGTATATTTATGAATCTCATTCAAATCGGATAATCTTTTTGTATGTTGTGTCTGTGCCCCTTAGCAAGTACCTAATGCAAGTTGCTAGTGTTTTGGTATATATAACTCTTTGTTGACATTCTGGCTAATCCCATAAATATTCATTAAATGATGGTTTATATTGTGCTCATCAGTGTAGTGCTATGTGACGATAACTTTTTCTATACAACTCTCTATATATACACTGTATTACTGTGGTTCCCTATCAGTAAACCTCCTGCTAACCTACTTTCAAGCTTACTTTCATAAACTTTCTTACCATTTCTGTACTCTTATACTGTCACCATATTCCCTTGCTTTGACTCACTACGGTCCTTCCTTCATATCTTTGTATTGCCTCAATACAATATGACATTTAGTAGAGTTTTTTTTCCTCTCTTTCCTTTTAGAACTTGTGGCCACTACATCACACCCAGATAGTAGGAGCTCTGCCTCAAGGCCCATCTCTCAAACATTTTCACTGAGAATTTTCTTCACTGTACAATGTAAGCAAATTTAACAAGAACAGTCTTGCTGTTTATTAACTTTATCTACTCAAATACATACCTGCACTGTGCTGGAAAGTGGCTGTAACATCCCCCCATTTGTCTCTTGATCAGTAGATTACATTGTATATGCAATTAGTCTCCTTAGCTACCAGGTTTCTGCATTCAGAAAATTAATGAACACTTGTTCTACCATCTGCTTCTTAGCTAATTTGTACTGGAAATAAACTGATTACTCTCTGTTATAATATGATCTGAGGTAGGAGCCTGCTATACTCAGCTTCTCTTCATCCTCCTCCTCCCAAATCCCTCCAACCCCCTCTTACTCTTTTATTACATTTCCGCATACACATTTTACTTGTGACAATTATTAACATACCCTCCCAAAACAACCTTACTAACATCAAACACACATCTCTGTTTCTTTTTACCTAATTCCCAACTTTCATTTAATATTTTAGCATCATTCCCAACTACCTTTCTCCTTCCCAAAAGTACAGTTTTGTACCTACCATAAATGTAGATGTTAGAGGATCCACATTGCTGCAGTCATAACCTGTGGGTAGTCCGCTGTCCTCGGTCGGCCCGAATACCAAAGTGTTAGGCTGGCGTCGGTCATGGTCGCTCAGATCTGACGTCAGTACGCAGAGGTACAAAAGCGCATGACCGACGCCATATCCTCAGTCTTTCTTGCCCCAGATGTCAGAAGGCCTAAAAAGAAAAGGCCATAGCCAAAAATAGAAATACCCAACCACCAATATAGAAAAAATAATCACCCCAAAAGAACCCAGCAACCCCAAACTACAGAGGGGAAGGAGGGAGGGAAAATTGGACTGCAGCAATGTGGATCCTCGAACATCTACATTTATGGTAGGTACAAAACTGTACTATGTTCTTCGTCTCACATTGCTGCAGTCATAACCTGTGGGTAGAATCCCAAAGCAAAGGTAAAGGGAGGTTGGCAAAATTAAAAAGCATTAGGAGCTGCTATCATGCCCTGTAAAACTGCAGTGGCAAACCCAGCCCTAGACTTGGAATAAAGAGGGAGATGGTAATGTTTAGTAAAAGTGTGCACTGAACTCCAAGTAGCTGCCTCCAAAATATCCTTAGTAGCTACCCCCCTTAAGAAGGCAGTAGAAGTGGCAGTAGCCCTAGTGGAATGAGGTCTGATCCCAGCCGGAACATCCTTTCCATGATGAGAATAACAAAAAGCAATACAATGGCCAATCCACTTAGAAACAGTTTGCTTTGAAACAGCCTTCCCTTGTGAACCCAAAGCAAAAGAAATGAATAACTGTTGAGTCTGCCTGAATCCTTTGGTTCTGCTCAAATAATAGCGTAACTGCCTGTGAATATCCAAAGAATGCAAAATCTTTTCCCCTTTATTTTGGGGATCAGCATAAAAAGTAGGCAAATGAATAGATTGGTTTAAGGCCACATTAGAAACAACTTTAGGCATAAAAGTAGGGTTAGTACGCAGGGATACCCTATCCTTATGGAATATCAGGAAGGGTTCAACTGCCATGAGAGCCTGTAATTCAGATACCCTCCTAGCAGACGTAATGGCCAACAAAAAAGCAGTCTTCCAAGACAAAAACTTCAACTCAGATGTAGCTGCAGGTTCAAAAGGAGGTAAAGTAAGCTTTTCCAACACAAAATTGAGATCCCAGGAAGGAGTAGGAGCTCTACGTGGGGGTCTTATGTTCTTTGCCCCTCTAAGAAATTGCTTAAACAAAGGGTGAGAAAATAATGGTGGGTCACAATCATAGTGAGCAGAAATGGCTGCAGCATGAACTTTCACGGAGGAGAAAGACAAACCCTTGTCTAATAATTCTGTAAGGTACTGTAGTGTAACACTTAAATTAGGCACTGAAACATCAAAGCTCTTTGCTGTGCTCCAAAGAAAAAATCTCCTCCATTTATCAGCATAAACTTTCCTAGTACTAGGTCATCTGGCTTCCAATATGACATTCAAAACTTGTTGAGGGAGCTGCGACCCTCCAGGGTCTAAAACAGAATATGTCAGGCTGTCAGATGCAGGGACTGTACCCTGACATTGAGGAAATGACTGCTTGCCTGGGACAAAAGGTGTGGAATTGGTGGCAAAGGCCAAGGAGGCTCCTGTACTAAACTCCTCAGCAGAGGATACCAGTGCTGACGTGGCCAATCTGGAGCTATTAGAATCATGCAAGGCTTGTCCTGTCTGACCTTCAAGAGCACTTTGGGAAGGAGAGGCAGAGGAGGAAAAGCATAGACGTGAAGGTTGTTCCAACTGAAAGATAGAGCATCCACTTTCCAATCTTCTGGGTGAAACAGCTTTGTGCAAAATTTTGGCAGTTGGAAGTTTAGTGGAGAAGCGAACAGATCTATGTCTGGAGTTCCCCAAGCCACTGTCAACTGTTGAAATACATGAGGATCCAATTTCCACTCATGGGGATCCACCATCTGCCTGCTCAAAACATCTGCTAAGGAGTTCTGTGCTCCTGGCAGAAACCTTGCTTGAAGAGTGACGTGCAAACTCAGAGCAGTCTCCCACAAAATCATAGCTTGTCTGCAAAGAGGGTACGAATGGGTTCCCCCCTGCTTGTTGATGTACCACATGACTGTTGTGTTGTCTGTTTGAATCAACACCTGTCCCGGTTGAAGTAGATCCTTGAAAGCCATCAGTGCAAATTGGACTGCTAACATCTCCTTCATGTTGATATGCAAATGCTGTAGTCTGGGAGGCCACGTGTCTTGAATCCATTTCCCATTGAAGTGTGCTCCCCAAGCCATGTCTGAGGCATCTGTCGTTAAGATCTGACTCGCCTCTGGTCGGGTCACAGAGAGTCCCTTGTTTAGGTGACATTCCTGAGCCCACCACAAAAATTCCTTTTGGATGCAAGGTATTATCTGAATGACAGTGTCCAAATCATGGCAGTGTTGAGTCCATACACTCTTGAGATACCATTGTATCTTCCTCATATGCAGTTTGGCATTGGGAAGTACCAGAATGCAAGATGCCATAAACCCCAAGGCTTGAAGGACTGTCCTTGCAGTCAGCCTGGACAGTAGGGATAATTGCTGGAAGTATAGGGGAAGATTTCTTTGTTTGCCCGGGGTCAAAAAAGCCATCTGAGAGGCTGTATTCAGTCTCACACCCAGAAAGCACATGTCCTGAGAGGGTACTAGACTGGACTTTGTTTCGTTCACAGAATACCCTAGGCACCTTAAAACTGCCATTACATACTGTAGATGCTGAAGTAACTTGACTTTGTCTTGAGCAAGAATCAGGCAATCGTCCAAATAAGGATAAATTTGTATTCCTCTTTGTCTTAAGAAGGCTATCACAGGAGCCAAGACCTTTGTGAACACCCTGGGCGCAGTAGATAAGCCAAAGGGCAATGCAGAGAACTGATAATGAAAAGTACCAGCCCGAAAATGCAGGAATCTCCTGCAGCTGGGCCTGATAGGAATGTGAAGATAAGCCTCTTTGAGATCCAGAGTTACCATCCAGTGATCTTTGCCTAGCAGAGGCAGAAGTTGCTGCAAAGTTAACATCTTGAACTTTGGAATGTCTAGGTATGTATTGAGAATGGACAAATCCAGAATTGGCCTCCAAGTGTTTCCTTTCTTTGGCACAAGGAACAGGCGAGAATAAAATCCTAGGCCTACTTCCGACGGAGGTACCACCTGGATAGCCCCCATTTGTAAAAGCAAAGAAATCTGTTTGTGAGCCTCCAGCCTTTGCTGAGGAGGTACGTCCGGCATGCCTTTGAAAGGAGGCAAGGTGTGAAAATAAAACTTGTAGCCTCGATTTATAATGTCCAACACCCATTTGTCCCGGGTGACCAAAAGCCAATTTTCCTTGAAAAGTGCCAACTTTCCTCCTAGAGGAGCTGCCAGACTGGCGGAATCTGGCAGCTGAAGATGCAGGTCATTGGGTCTGTTTACGAAAAGGCTGACCCCTGCCCTCACCAGAAGATTGTGCAGGGGAACTCCACGTCCTAGGTCTGAAAGAACCCTGAGCATGAGCTCTGCCCCTACCACGTCTAGATCTGCCCTTAGACTGAAATTCAGAAGAAGGATAAGCCCATCCTTTTGCAGGCCAATTCCTGCTAAACTTAGGGGGCTGCACTTGTAAAAATTCCTTAACCGTCTGCATGGACTTAGCTTTGTCTTCCATTTTCTTCAAAACTGACTCCACAGGAGAACCAAAAAGAACTTCAGATTGGGGAGCATCCAAAATACGAGCTTTAACATGCTCTGACAAATTTTGATCCTTAAGCCAGGCATGCTTACGAATAACTGACCCAGTGGCAGCCACCCTGGAAGAAGCCTGAAGAGCATCAAAGCCACACTGCAAGGAATGCTTACCAACCTGATCAGAGGCATGAACTAAGTCCTGCAATTCCTTACACTCTATACCCTCAGCTAGAGCATCTACCTTGGATTTCAACTGGCTCAACAGAAAATTCTGATACTTCAGCATATGAAACTGGCAATTTAAAGCCCTCATAGCTAGCGTGAAGGAGGTATACACTTTTTTACCCCACCTATCCAAAGCTCTAGAATCTTTATCCAGAGGTACTGGATTCTTAACTACAGAAGCCCTGACACCCTTAGGTCCCTGACTAATAGTTTCCGGGTCAGCTCTAGGACTCTTATACAAATATTTATGAGCCTCTGGAACTCTGTAATACCTGTCTGGCTTGACAGGGGCAGGGGGTAAAGAATCAGGATTGAGGGAAGCTTCAGAAAAAACATCCTGAACTACATCCAAAACAGGGGGAATAGCCAAGGGCCTATGTTGTGGTAAAAACAAAAATTCCCTAAGTCTCTTACGAGAATCTGAAAAATCCTGACCTTCCCACTTAAAATGCTCCCTCATGGAGTGCAGGGTTTCAGAAAAGGAAAAATCCTCTGGAGGGGAAGCAGAAGGACAGGAATCTTCTGCATCCGAATCAGAATAGGTAGGAAAATCCTGAATGTCCTCAGCAGAAGACTCAGAGTAATCTGAGGAATGCTCCAATCCCTCCACCTCAGTCTCCACCCTAGGCCTCTTATCTGGAGGGGGCATAAAACCTCTGATTAAAGTAATCAAATCCTCTGCCATTTTCAGCATATGTTTTTTAGGAACAGAGCCTGAAGAACTAGGGCTGATGCCTGTGCCAGAAAGACCAGGTCTAGCTTTAGAAGGGGCTTTAGAGATAGAAGTAGAAGGCCTAACAACCTTATGTAAAGCAGGAACTACAGAAACTTGAGAGGCCCCCTCAGCCTGGCCTAACTCCTGAGAGGCCAAATCCTGTAGAATTAAAGGTTCCCCCTGTGATTCAGCTGAAACCTCGGCTGGACCCACAGATTCAACCGTAGTTTCCATAGAACCGGCGTCCGCAACGGACGACTCATCCTGCTTAGACTTTAACGATTTATCTTTTCGCTTCTTAGCGGTAGCGGGCGTCGGAGGATCCGACGGCATGTTGTAGTTACACCGCTTACCAAAAACAAGTCTAGCACAATCTAACCTGCGTTTAATGGTGCGCTTATTAAATCTAGCGCAAAAGCGACACCCGACTACGTCGTGCTCAGGCCCCAAGCAAGGAATACAGAGAGAGTGGTAATCCCTATGAGGTATCTGTTTCCCACAAGAAATACAATTATTAACTTTTTCTGACATCCGGATTTAACTGAGGCAAGAAAAGACAAAAATATTCCCCAATGGGGTACTTAGCCCAACTTGGTCTTCGGTCTGAAACTCAGAATACGAAAATTTCAGGACGCCGAACGGCACTTGCAAATGCTGCTTCTGCTTCGGACCATGCGGCAAGAAAGACTGAGGATATGGCGTCGGTCATGCGTTTTTGTACCTCTGCGTACTGACGTCAGATCTGAGCGACCATGACCGACGCCAGCCTAACACTTTGGTATTCGGGCCGACCGAGGACAGCGGACTACCCACAGGTTATGACTGCAGCAATGTGAGACGAAGAACATCTGCTTTGAACTATGCTCATTCATACACACACCCCACCCTAACACTACCTATCCGTTCTACATTTTATCTTTTACTTTACCCAAATAAACCCTCACTTCCTATTTCAATTACATCCTCAATCTAGCCTTTTAAACACTTCTACTCCTTTCATTTTACATTTCGGAGAAGATACCAAGAAAACCTAACTCACTCTGTTTATAGAAAATACTTCTTTCCTACCTACCTTTTACCAGCTTTCAGATTCCACCACCACTAAATATTCTACTGCACTGCAACTTGTTTCATTCTTGATCCCTACTTCCCCACTACCTGCCAGCAATAAAATACAGATCCCTTTACTTAATCATGCTACTACTCAGCTTATACTCTGTTCCTCCTCCTCCTGGACCATCTCTTATGCTATCATAACTCTAAAATAGCTCAATATCTCTCCTACTCTGTCCCACCTACCTATTCATACTTCCTTCCTACACTCTAACACATCTCACCAAACCTATTTAATGATGCCCCTCGTCTTTACTCTGCAGAAATGTAGTGCTATTGCTTTAGTATTTCCCAACTACCACATTTCCCCTTACAACAAACTAAAACCAAAATTCAGTAGAGCAGAGCTTCTTATTACTTTACAGAAAATAATCAATTAATAAATATGTATTGTCCTTTATACCCCTCCTGGTGGCAATACAACTACACTAGAAGATATCCAGCACTGGTTATCCATAACAATTACACAAAAAAAATGCTTCTAGGTGATACAAATGTCAACTGGTTGGACAAATTCTACCCAACATCTAGAATGAATTTATATGGTTTCACACCACTAATTGATAGCCCCACACATTATACTAAGACATTGAATTCTCCGTCAGCCTGGATTCTATCAGAACCTAACAAATACACCATCACAGGTACAATGTCAGATTTTCTCCGTGATCATCTCCCAATCTACACAACCAAACACATCTCACACATCCACTTAAACAGCATGTTTATAAAACAACATGCAACCTTTCCAAGCTTAATGCAGAAATGTTCATTACTACCCTATCATCTATTAACCGGAAATTCTTAAAACCCTCCCTTTAGATGCTGCTGCAATTGAATTCAATACAACTTTCCTGAATATCCTAAATAGCCTTGCACCTCCTAAAAGGAAGAGACTAAAAACAAATACAATGTGGCTATCCAAATCTCTCTGCCCACCCTTCTATGGTTCAAAAGCTACCTGACCAATAGGTATCTGTCAGTAAAATGGCACTTTACCCTCTCTCCATACTCCCAGTCATCACCACGGTACCACAAGGCTCAATACTTGGTCTCCTCTTCTAACATTTTCACCAACACCCTCGACACATCCACACAACAGGTCTCACTAATACAGCACGCAGATGACTCCACACTCATTTACACATCTGACAACATGGCACACCTCCAAAAATTACTCATGAAGCTATAACAGCAACGGATACACTGACTTGTAACTCACCATGCTCAGCCCTAAAAAAAAAAAAAAATACTACTTTATTTCCCCAAATCCTCCCATGAAAATCAAAATGTAAAGTCCTCTCTCTCTCTTGATAATACAACAAGTGGATAATAATCTTAAATTCAACCTGCATATACACAATTGCATAAGAAAAACTCAACTAGGGATGATTTATAGAGCCCAAACCTTTCTCACCAGAACAACTAAAGCTACACTTGCCACTACTCATCTCCTCCTCACACTTCTTTATGGTGCTCCCATCCTTACTAACTTTCAAGAATCACAGAATTAAAACTGGAACAATTATTTAACAAGGTTGCTAAATTTGAGCAAATACCCCTTTCAGAACCCACTATTGTATAGCACTTAAAAGCTTAAATGGTACAGAACTATCTCATCAACTAGCATATACACAGCTTCTTACCACCTATAAAATTATCCAGACTCTATTTGCTTGTCCAGCACTAACTGACACTCTAAACAGCTATATTCCTAGTGGGTCATTACAATCTAATGACCAAAAACTCCAGTCTGTTCACAAACCTATCAAATCTGCTGGGCACCATCTATACTCATACCATGTTGCTAAGGTCCGAAACTCCTTGTCTCATCTATCAGGTCAATACCCTCTCTGCTAAACTTCAAAACCATTCTAAAAGACTTGTTAGCCAAAAGCTGGCTCTGCTCTTGCTTAACACCAGGACAGACTATATCCCCGAATGTGAACAATTACCTATTCATACCTTACACCTCCCTAGTCTCCCTTCTTCACTCTCTTCCATATTTCTATCAATTTTTCTCCTCTCACTTTCTCTCTAAACATATTATACACTTGCTTTTCTCTCACTTCATACTGCAGTTCCTGTTTGTATTATACTACTTTACCTTTACTTTCTTTACAAACTGGCTTAAACTTCTCTATAAATGTTAGTAAGGAAATTATTCACAGCATATATTCAGGAACAACTGCTTCAGATTGTAAAAAAAAAAAAACTACCAGGGGATGGAACATACTAGACATTGTTTACGTTCCCAAAGAAATTACTGTAACTTCATGACCACCACTGATGTGCAGTGATCATGGGGTTATAAAGGTTAATTTGCTGCTAGATAATTCTGCTAAACTGAAATCTAAGCCAATGCCCAGCAGGTTAATTACAGACTATATGGAAACAAAACAGTCACTATGCAAAACTAACTGGAGTAAGGTGTTCAATGGAAAAACTGCAAATGGAATGTGGAAAGTTTGAAAGAGAAATTGAGTGCAAAAAAATGTTTAACATTAGGATCTAGGCATACAACATCAGGGGGATACATTTCCATAAGAACAAGAGACAAAAAATATAAGAAATGGACGAGAGGTCGAACTACAACTTTGAAAACTGAAATAAACAAGCTGGACAAACATATAGTGTGACAAGATCAAGAAAAAATTGAAGAACGTTTAGATAAAGATACTGAGCATAATAGGAAACCTTTTTATAGATACAGAAGATGTGGAAGGAGTAAAGCCATAAAATGATAAACTGTGTGCAGATTCTAAAATTTATTCTCAGACACAACAGATTACAGATATATTTACAAAATCTTTATGCAGAACAGTTTGGCTCCAGAAAAGGGTTGATAAGTTGTCCGAGTGACATCCAGATAACTCCAGATACTGGAATCAAATTAGATTATATTGAGAAAGAACTGCTCAAACTGGATTCAAACAAAGCACAGGGAGGAGACGGAATTAGTAACAATGACCTGAGAAAACTTCATCAAGAACGTACAGTACCATTATATCTATTATTCACTAGGTCATATAAATATGGGGAGATTCCTCAAGATTGGAGACATGCACTTATTAAGTCTGTCTTTAAGGGAAAGGGGAGTAGGACAAACCCAAAGTCATACACGCCCTTAAGTCTACTTTCATGTTGTGGAAAAAAAACGGAGAAGGTAATATTGGATAAGTTACTGTCAGAACTTTATAGATTGGGACTTGAAACCATATATCATCATGCATATGTTGAAAGTAGATCTATTACCACCTGTAATATGATGTTCTATAAGAATATAATAACAGCTATGAATGAAAAATTGTGCTGTGATGTAATTTATATAAATTTGACTTCAACATTTGACAGAGTCATACACAAAACACTGATCAATAAATTAGTACAACTAGGTATTGATATACTCTTGATAAGATGGATAGCTGCACGGCTTACAAATAGGACATGGCAAGTATCATACAGCAACTGGACAGGTGAAATCTTTGGTTACAGTCAGGGTGTCCCACAGGGCTCTGACCTACCCCCTTACTTGTTTAGATTGTATCTTTCATACCTAACTTTTTCATCTGAGGTGTTCTGCAGTCTATATGCTGACAACCTGAAATTGGGTAAACTGATTACAAATAACTTGATTAAATTGTCCATTTGTGCACAGGAGAATAATAGGCTGATAAATACATCAAAAACTAACCATATGAGATTTGGGAGGCATAAATTGAAAGGTGAACATTTAATACAGCATACAATGATTTAAACTGTAGATTCATTTAAGGATCTGGGTATATGGGTAGATTCAGCTATGAATTTTTCTAATGGTGTCAAACAATTCCAATTGGTTAATGATAGTTATAGCACTATAGGTTATATAAAAAGATATGCAAAGTCTAGGAAATCAAAAATAATGATGTCATTGTTTGTCAGTTACATTAGACTCAAACTTGAGTATAGAATAACAATATGGAAACCCTATCAGAAAACAAGCATGAGTAAACTTGAAAGAGTACTGCGGAAATATACCAAGGGCATCCATGGATGTGAAAATTTAAGTTATTATGAAAGACTAAAATATCTGAACTTGTACAGTCTCTCTTACAGATATGTAAGAGGAGATCTTATTCAGGTATATACGGCATTTAGAGACAACTATCACTGGGAATGTTTGGGGTTATCTAAAAGTACTAGAGAATCATCAGACAACCTATCTAGAAGATTCTATAGAAATGAGAAGTGTACTAATTGTTTCTCTGACAGAACAGCCAATGCATGGAACTGACTACCAAACTGCATTTAAAGCAAGTACTAGTTTAGAAATTTTTAAGAACAGTCTGGACACATTATGGGAACACATGTTTTGGTATATTGGCAAGCTAAAAGGGCATTAATGCCTGTGCTTGAAATATTTGTATGCATGTATGTAAATATTAAATCATTTATCATAAAACAGTCGGTAGACTATCTCCTGCAGGAAGAATTCCTATTCCCTACACAACATGGGATCCTACCTTCCCACAGTACTAGCCCTGTCCTTCTAACCTACATAGGTACTGTTAATAAACCTACAGATAATGGCAAACTAGTCTGTTCCTTATTTGTAGATTTGTAGCACCTACCATATGGAAAACATCACATATTATACCACTACACAAAGGAGGTAACTCCTCAGAACTCACTATCGCCTAATCATTATTCTATCACCCTTATCAAAAATATTAGAAAGAGTTGTACATACTCAACTTATGTAGTACCTCCAAAAAACAACCTATCTAAATCACATCATGGCTTTAGACCCTCCCATAGCACTACCACAGCACTACTGTCGCTTACTAACATAGTTAACTACTACAGATACAAGGGCCTATTTGTATTGTCCATAGTTTTAGACTTATCAAAAGCTTTTGACATGGTTAACCACAATATGCTTTATAAAACTCTATCCACCCTAAACAATAGCCTTTCCTCTATCTCATGATTCAACAACTACTTATCAGGCCATCAACAAACTGTCCTATGGCAAAACCAATTGTCCCCACTGTTACCAGTATCCTTAGGAGTCCCTCAAGGCTCCATCTTTGGCCCATTTACTGTTCTATTTATTTACCAACCAGCTCTCTTCCTCCACACTCACTGCCTCAGTAGTACAATATGCTGATGACACCACCCTTATATGTGCCGCCCCCACAATAAAAGAACTGCATACCCTAACCCAAAATAACTTTACTGTAGTCGAAACACGGTTCACTAACACCAAACTTATTCTTAATCACAAAAAAAAACAAAACTTATTCTTTACAGCCCATGTAGATTCCCCCCCTCAAAACAATAATTTTAGCCTAAGTTCCAAAGATAATATCCAGATCACTCCAACCACACACATTAAACTGCTAGGTGTAGAAATTGACAACAACCTGAGGTTCAACATCCACATAGCACAAACCATCAAGAAAGTTAACAAAAAGCTTGGGCTCCTCTACAGGAAAGTACAGTTTTGTAAATGTAGATGTCCGATAGGTATGCATCTGCAGTCCTTACATATGGGTTGTCCTGCCTCAGGCAGCCCTTCGGTCGGCCGGATTCCAAAGTCTGGGTCTGGCGTCGGCTGATGTCGCCCCTGCCCCGACGTCAGAGCGCCTGGGGTATAAAAGTGTCAGCCGACGCCATCTTCCTCAGTTTTTTCTTGCCCCAGATGCCAGGTGCCCTCTAAGGAAGGCTAAATTTGGAGAAATGCAAAAAATTCCAAACATGCACAGTAATGTAAAACAAATACACCATAATAGATAACCCCAGCTAGCTATAAGAGGGATAAGTACCCAAGAAATACCACAGAGGGGAAGGAGGGAGGGTAAACCTGACTGCAGATGCATACCTACCGGACAACTACATTTATGGTAGGTACAAAACTGTACTATGTCCTTCAAGGATGCATCTGCAGTCCTTACATATGGGTAGAATACCATAGCCAAGCTGGGGGTGGTAGGCTCTAAGAAAAAGATGGTGTAGCTAAAATGCCCTGCAGGACTGCCGTAGTAAAGCCTGCTATGGATCTGGAATATAAGGGTAAGTTGTAATGCTTGGAAAATGTATGCACGGAGCTCCATGTAGCAGCTTCTAAAATGTCCTTGGTAGCCACCCCTCTTAAAAAGGCTGTGGAGGTGGCTGTGGCTCTGGTGGAATGAGGTCTGATGTTAGCAGGCACAGTTTTTCCATGATAAGAGTAGCAGAATCGAATGCAATTCCCTATCCATTTTGAAATTGTCTGTTTGGAAATTGCTTTTCCTTGAATACCTGCAGCATATGCTACCAACAGCTGATCAGTTTTTCTGTAAGTCTTAGTTCTGTCCAAGTAGTAGCGCAACTGTCTGTGAATGTCCAGGGTATGCAGAAGTTTCTCCCCCTTGTTTTGTGGATTTGGAAAGAAGGTAGGCAGGTGAATAGCTTGGTTCAATGAGACCCTGGATACTACCTTTGGCATGAATGAAGGATGGGTTCTCAAAGAGACTCTGTCCTGATGAAAAATAAGAAATGGTTGTACTGCCATGAGTGCCTGCAATTCAGATACTCTTCTTGCTGAGGTTATGGCCAGAAGGAAGGCAGTCTTCCAAGACAAGAACTGTAGCTCTGAAGATGCTGCTGGTTCAAACGGAGGTCGAGTCAACTTTTCCAACACGAAATTAAGGTCCCATGTAGGCACTGGTGGCTTTCTTGGAGGATTGATGTTTTTAATTCCTCTTAGAAACTGCCTTAGGAGAGGATGAGAGAAGACAGGTGGGTCAGTATTGTATTCTGCCGAAATTGCTGAAGCATGAATTTTTATGGAAGAGTAAGAAAGGCCATTGTGGAGCATTTCTGCCAAGTATTCCAGGATATGTGCCATGCTCATCACTGTTGCATCTAGGCCCTTTGCGGTGCTCCAAGTGTGGAATCTTTTCCATTTTGCTGAATATGCCTTTCTCGTGGAAGGTCTGCGAGCTTCCATGATGATATCCTTCACCCTCTTGGATAGCTTTTCCTGGTGAGGAGTCAAGGTATTCTCCAGGCTGTCAGCTGCAGGGTTTTCAGGCTGGAGTGCATAGTTTTGTAATTGTGCTGTCTCAGAAGTGACCACTGTGGGAGAGGCCACGGTTTCGTGTGTGACATGCTCCGTAACAGTGGGTACCAGTGCTGCCTTGGCCAGTCCGGGGCTATTAGAATCACTTGTGGCTGCTCTGCCCTGATTTTCAGTATGACCTTGGTCATTAGTGGAAGAGGTGGAAATGCATACACTGTTAGAGTATTCCAGCTGAAAGAGAGGGCGTCCACTTTCCATGCCTGTGGGTGGTATGTCCTTGAGCAGAATTTCTTTAGCTGATGATTGTGGTGGGAGGCAAAAAGATCTATGTCCGGCCTCCCCCATAATTGTGTTATGTGAAGGAAGATGTCTGGGTGCAGCATCCATTCGTGTGGATCCATGGTGTTTCTGCTTAGGCTGTCCGCCAGTATATTGTCTTTTCCTGGCACAAACTGGGATTGGAGCTCTATACTGAGTTTTAGGGAAAGTTCCCAAAGATTCATTGCTAGCCTGCAAAGAGGGTAGGAATGGGTACCTCCTTGCTTGTTTATGTACCACATAACTGTGGTATTGTCTGTCCTTATTAGTAGGTGGCCTTGATGTAGAAAGTGCTTGAAGGCCTCGATTGCATGTATCACTGCCAGCATTTCTTTTTGGTTTATGTGCATGCGCAATTCTTTCCGAGACCATAGTCCTTGGATGCATCTGTCCTCCATATGTGCTCCCCATCCATGGTCTGAAGCATCCGAGGTAATGGTTTGGCTGGTTACTGGTTTGCTGAAAGGCAGACCTCTGTTTGACTGGCTTGCTTGGGCCCACCACAGAAATTATTTTTGAAGGCATGGAATGATTGGTATCAAAGCTTCTAGGTTGTGATTGTGCTGAGACCATAAACTCCTTAGGTACCACTGCAGTTTTCTCATATGCAGCCTTGCTTGTGGAATCAGAAGAATGCATGATGCCATGTAACCCAGGGCCTGCAGGATTTTCCTTGCAGTCATCTGAGTTTGTTTTGTCAGATTTTTGAAGTAATCTGGTAGTTGTCTTTTTTTTTCTTCTGTGAGAAAAGCCATTTGGGTGGTTGTATCTATTTCCGCACCCAGAAAAGTTATTCTTTGGGATGGCACAAGTCTTGATTTGTGAATGTTGACTGTGTATCCCAAGGCCTGCAGTAGGCGGATGGCATAATTCAAATGTTTTACTAAAGTTTGCTGGCTGTCCACTTGTATAAGGCAGTCGTCCAGATACGGGTATATTTGAATCCCCTGAAGTCTGCAGTGTGCAATTACTGATGCCAGGCATTTCGTGAATACTCTGGGCACAGTAGAAAAGCCAAAGGGCAATGCTGAGAATTGATAATGCTCTGAACCTGCAAGAAATCTGAGGTGTCTTCTGCAACTTTGTCTGATAGGGACATGCAGGTATGCCTCCTTGAGGTCCAGAGTTACCAGCCAAGACCCCTTCCCCAGCATGGGAAGGAGTTGCTGTAGAGTCAGCATTTTGAATTTTGGCACAATGAGATAAGTATTTAGTGCGGACAAGTCGAGAATAGGCCTCCATTGTTTTTCTTTTCTTGGGACAAGGAAAAGTTTCATTTTCAATAAGTTGGCAATTTGCTTTAAAGCCTCTGCCCTTTGATTTGGTGGCAGGTTTGGCATTCCTTTTCTTTCTGGTAATGTATGGAAATGGAACCTGTATCCTTTGTCTATTATTTGCAGGGTCCATTTGTCCCTTGTAATACTGTGCCAATTTATTGAGAATAAAGATAGCTTTCCGCCCAAAGGTTCTTCTAATTGAGCCCTGTTCGGCGGGGTCAAGGTGAAGTCATTGAGTCTGTCCTTGTGCAGCAGTTGTTGGTCCTGCACTACCTCTCTGGTTAGGAGGCTGCCATTGACGCCCTCTGTAGGAGCCTCTAGCTTGCCCTCTACCTCTGGCACGCCTGTTCCTGCCTCTTTGAAATCTCTCTTCTGGAAAGGACCAATTCTTAGAAGGCCAATTTCTGCTGAATCTTGGTGGTTGGACCTGGAGGAAATCTTTGACTGTACAGATTTAGCCTTTTCCTCAAATTTCTTTAAGACCTCCTGAGCAGTGGAGCCAAATAACTTTTGCTTTTCCAGTGGAGCATCCAGAAGCTTAGCCTTAACACGATCTGGCAGAGATTGTTCCTTCAGCCAAGCATGTCTACGTATGACTGTACCTGTCATTGCTGACCTACATGAAGCTTCCAATGCATCATAACCACACTGCAAGAAATGGTTGCTAACCTGTTGCGAGTTATGTACCAGATCCTGAAGTGACTTACGATCTAGGGATTCAGGTGAAGACAGTTTTTTTTCTGCAATTCATCTAACAAATACTCTTGGTACTGTATCATATGAAATTGACAATTTAAAGCCCTCATAGACAGAGTGGAAGAAGTATACACTTTTTTACCCCATCTCTCTAAAGCCCTGGACTCCCTTTCAGAGGGGAGTGGATTTTTAGTAGTGGCAGCTGCAACCCCTTTAGGACCCTGGGAAATAGTGTCTGGGTCAGCAGAGTGGGCCTTGTAAAGGAAATGATGCGAGTCCGGGACCCTGTAGTACCTATCGGGTTTAACAGGAGCCGGAGGAAGGGTGTCAGGGGTAATGCTAGACTCAGAATACACATCATCAATGACACTTAAAACAGGGGGGAATAGCCAAGGGTCTATGCTGAGGTAAATGAAGAAAGGGTCTCCCCAAAGGACAGCTCTTCAGGAGGGGAGGCAGAGGGAATAGATTCCTCTGCATCAGAATCCTCGTAGGCCGTAAAGGCCTCCTCCTGGTAGTCTGATAGAGCAGAGCCATCAGAGGCCTCATCAGAGGACTGTGGTTCAGCGGGCTCAACCCTGGGCCTTTTGTCTAGAGGAGGTTGACAGCCCCTGTCCGGATGAGGCTGAGAGCCCCTAATTAAGGAAATAAGGTCCTCAGCCAAACTTAATATCTGTGAACCTATAGTGGATCCCTGAGGAATAGTCTTGGGAGGCAGAGATTTGTGTTGTTTAGCAGCTTTAGCCCTAGTGAAAGCTTTTATGGACATGGATGCAGGGGGCCTGGCTGCCCCATGTGCTTTTGTAGTTTTGTCTAGGAGAATGGTGTCGGTAGATTCCTGAACACCGGTTTCCGAGGGTAAATCTATAACCGACTCAGAAGAGGCCTCCGGGGCCGAGGTTGTCGGTTGTGCGGTATCTACGGTCGGAAGTACCAAGGACTCGGATTCAGCCGAAACAGAGACACTCGCGGTAGGCCTAGGCGTGGTTTCAGCCGAAACCACGGACCGCGTGTGTCGGTCCTTGTCTTTCCGTTTTTTTGGTTAAATGAGAAGTCGGAGTCTCCGACGGCATAATATAAGAGAAACTAGCCCCAAAAAAATTCCTCTGCAAAGTGCGTCGATTAAAGGAGGCACAGGCAGTGCAGGCCGAGATGTCGTGGTCTGGGCCTAGGCATGGGAGGCACTAGGAATGGAAATCCTTATGAGGTATTTGTTTCCCACAAGTCAAGCAATTATTAACTTTAAGCGTTTGACCTGACATCGGCTGAGGCAAGAAAGTGTCCCCAACGGGGTACTTAGCTTTTTTGAAGTCTTCGGTAGTTGAAGTTACAGGAGCTGGCCGACCGGCACTTGCGAACTGCTTCTGCTTCGGGCACCAAGTGGCAAGAAAGACTGAGGAAGATGGCGTCGGCTGACACTTTTATACCCCAGGCGCTCTGACTTCGGGGCAGGGGCGACATCAGCCGATGCCGGACCCAGACTTTGGAATCCGGCCGACCGAAGGGCTGCCTGAGGCAGGACAACCCATATGTAAGGACTGCAGATGCATCCTTGAAGGACATCAAACAGTATCACTAAATATACCAAAGCCACAACAGCAAGGACTCCTCTCATCTCCCCTCCTCTATGCCTCCCCAATTCTGACTAATCTCCTCCAGGCTGATTTAAACAAAATGGAATCTTGTTATAACGAGACTGCCACGTTCGCTGCAGAATCCTCATATAGGTCCCATCACTGTCTATCACTTAAGCAGCTTAACTGGCTTGAGCTGCCTCAACTACTGCTAGTCCGTCAATTGTCAATGGCACACAAGTTATACTACCTTCCTGATAAAACCCCAGCATCTAATTCAACCCTATACTACTACTAGAACCTTAAGATCTAGTAACCAGAACCTCCTAAATGTCATCAAATATAATAATGATGCTGGTAAATCTCTCTTTGGTTACACTATTGCAAGAGTCTGCAATACACTACCCAGCCACATAACTTCTAATAACTCTACTACACAATTTAAAAAAAACTCCTGAAAACTCACTATACAAACAAATGGCTAAGCTCTTGTCACTCCCCAGGTTAAATACATACCATTGTATTGTTATGTGGATACTGTTACGTGATACCAGTTCCCCTGGCAAGCCTGTTATTCTGATTATATCTGACAGATTGTCACTACTTTTGCTATGTACTGTATAGTACTATGACCTATTTATTATATTGTTGGCAACCATTACCTCTTGCCAGAAAAGATTACCATATGCTGATAGATCTCTTACTACATTGCATGTTTTTATCCTTAAAATTTGTGTGCTTGAATTTTTATTTTGTGTGTTTTGAATTTTTATTTTATTGTGTGCTGAAATTTTTCTTATGTAATATATTTTGGAGCATTTCTCCCCGGGCCTCCGCTGAAAATGGACCTGTGTCCAGTCGGACTTTCCAGGTAAACAAATGTAAAATAAATAAAAAAATAAATTGTCTAAAGCCTCCAACACACATTTGTCACAGTGAACTTCTTCTGCAAAAGTCCTCATTAGGTCTCTCTCAGCCCACCCATCTGTGGTTCAAAAGGTACCTGTCCAATAGGTATCAGTAAAATGGCACTCCACACTCTCCCAGTCATCACCAGTGTACCACAAGGCTCTATCCTTGGTCCCCTCCTCTTTAACATTTTCACCAACACCCTCTGTACTTGCACACAACAGACCACCCTAATACAATACACAGATGATTCCACTCTTATTTGCACATCTGACAACATGGTACACCTCCGAAAAATTACTAAGGAAGCTTTAACAGCCACTGAAATTTGGCTTGGCATCTCACAACTCATGCTCAGCTCAAAAAAAAAACAAACTACTACTTTCCCCCCCCAAATCCCTCTCTTGTGAAAAAATAAAACTTTAAGTCCTCTCTCTTGAAAATACAACCATTGAAGTCACTTCTCATACCAAAGTATAAGGGGTGATAGTGGATGCTAATCTTACATTCGACCTGCATATACAAAACTGTATAAGTAAAACTCAGCAAAAACTAGGTATGCCCTACAGAACCAAAAACGTTTCCACCAATGCAACTAAACTACACTTGCCACTACTTATTTCCTCCCCACTCTTCCATATGGTGCTTTCAAGGCTTCACAACAATTAAAACTTGAACAATGCTGCAACAAAGTTGCTAAATTTGCAGAACATAGCCTTTTAAGAGCCCACCACTGTATAGCACTGAAAAGCCTTAATTTGTTATAAGTGCCAAATCAACTAACAAACAGAACTTCTTACTACCTATAAAATTATCCAGCATCCATCTGCCATCCAGCACTAAAACATTCTAGACAGCTATGTTCCCAGTTGGTCATTGCAATCCAGTGACAAAAAAAAATCCTGTCTACAAACCTAATAAGTCTGCTGGGCATTGCCTGTACTTGAACAAGGCTGCTAAGGCATGGAACTCCTTACCTCTGTCCATCAGGTCTATAACCTTTCTCCTAAATTTCAAAATGACTCTGAAAGACTTCCTAGTTAAAATCTGTCTGTGTTCTTGCTCAAAACAAGGATAAACTATACCCCTGAATGTGAACAAGCACCTTTTCATTTGTTATACTGCCTTACTCCCTCTTCTTCACTTACTTCCTTATTGCTATCTAATTCTCTTCCCTGACTCTCTCTCTCTAAACATATCATAAGCCTGTTTTTCCCTTACATCATATTGCAATTCCTATTGATATTAGACTAACCTACCTTTAATTTCTCTACAAACTTTCTAAAATTTCTCTAAATATTAAATGATGGTCATATATTGATACTTAGATTGGCCAGATCTCAATTAAACAAAAAGGTGAGGGAGGCCAAATACAAATATGGTCAAACGATTATGAGCCACTTCTCCAAACAAAAGGACCCCACACACCTCTGGCAGGGTACCCAGTCTACAACAGATTACAGTTCCCAGTCTTCACAGTGTGATGATGATATGGAATTCCTAAACAAGCTCAACATCTATTTCAGTAGGTTTGAGAAAGGGAACAAGACAGCTGCAGAGAAAATCACCAACAACCAGAGTGAGGAAGAGCTCAACTTCAACCCTGCTGATGTCAGAAGACCCCTACGAAGAGTTAATCCCTGGAAAGCAGCTGGACCTGATAACATTCTTGGAAGAGTGTTCAGAGACTGTGCAGACAAGCTAACTTATGTATTCACAGACATCTTCAACAACTCACTGAGTCACGCCATTGTGTCCAAATGTTTCGAGTACCCAAGCATTATACCACTGCCAAAGAAGTCACCACCCGCTAGCTCTCACCTCCACTGAAATGAAATGCTTTGAGACACTGGTCAAAGATGTAATAACATCCAAACTACCTGCAGACTTTGATCCACTCCAGTTTGCAAACAAACCCAATAGCTCCACAGGAGATGCTATTTCTTTGTCACTCCACTTATCGCTGGACAACCTGGAGAACAAGAATAGCTACGTGAGGCTACTGCTCATCGACTTCAGTTCAGCTTTCAATACAGTCATCCCACAAAAACTAATCAGAAAGCTGGTTCATCTGGGCATCAGCACTTCACTGGATTCTGGACTTTCTTATAGACAGACACCAGAAAGTGTGCGTAGGCTAGAATACATCAGAGAGCATTACCCTGAACATTGGAGTCCCACAGGGATGCATCCTAAGCCCCCTGCTTTTCACCATACTAACCCATGATTGTATTGCCAAGCACATCTCAAACCATATCATCAAATTTGCACATGATACAACAGTTGTGGGCCTCATCAGGAATGACAACAACACAGCCTACAGAGATGAGGTGAATCAGTTCATAAGTTGGTGTTACACCAATAATCTTGCACTAAATGTCAACAAGACCAAAGAAATAATTGTGGACTGCAGGAAGAGCAACAGAGAGCAGTCTCCACTCGTAATCAATGAAGAAACAGCTGAGAGAGTAAAAAGCACAAAATTTCTCGGGGTGCACATTGCAGAAGAATTGACATGATCAGCCAACACAAATGCCATCATTAAGAAGGCACACCAATGGCTTCGCTTCTTGTGAAGGTTGAGGACAGCAAACCTACCATCAATGGCTCTCACAACCTTCTCCAGGGGAACCATCGAAAGTATCCTGACAAACAGCTTTACAGTATGGTATGGAAGCTCATCTGCTTCTGAGCACCAGTCCCTTCAGAGGATAGTGAAAGAGGCTGACAGGATTATCAGGAACTCCCTCCCATCCATACAAGACCTGCACATGTCCAGATGTCTCAGCAGGGCAAGGAAATTAATCAGGGATAGCTTTCATCCTGCTTATAAGCTTTTCTCACATTTAACATTAGGAAGGCGCTTTCCAAGCATATGCTGCAAAACCATGAGATTCAGAAACAGCCTCTTTCCACTAGCCATTAGGTTACTGAACTCTAGGAACAGTACCCTTCACACTGGACATTAAGGCAGTAATCCAACAATACTGAAAAGTCCCTATAGTGCAACACTTAACAAGGTCTTAACCGTACCCAAACAGCAAAGTCAGCAGAAATCAAACTGAACTGTTTTACTGTGCAATACAACTACTTCTTATTTTGGCTTATCCCGGCTAGGGGTCGCCACAGCAGATCACCTGTCTGCTCATGATTGGCAGTGAAGTTTTACAGTGTTGAGTTGCCAGCCTGGAGCCCAACCTTCCACAGAAGGCACACGCATGCACATATTCATGCCTAGGGCCAATTTAGTGTGTCCAATCCACCTACAGCATGTCTCTGGGATGTGGGAGGAAACTGGAGCACCTTGAGGAAACCCACACGACCACAGGGAGGACATGCAGACTCCAACACAGAAGGCACCCCAGCCGAGAACCGAACTTGAGAACCTCTTGCTTTGAGGTGGCAACACTAACCCCTGTGCCACTGCAGCTGCCCATTACTGTGCAATGTAACTGCAGGCCTTAAATTAATTGCAAATTTCCCAGTGAAAATAAGCTAATAACCTAGTAATGAGTGGCAATCTGTTAAATCAGTGCAATAATGCAAGTATTTATTATTGTTTGCCTGTGTCTATAGAATTTTGTGTATTATCATCATCATGTTATATGTAGTCTATGTATTGTATGCACACTGAGCCGGAAGAAACGTAATTTTGCTTGGTTCGCACTTGTGTGAATCGAAATGATTAAGTTTACTTTGACTTAACCAATGTTTTTATAATATGTCTAATTTGTTATAATTATTTAAACTGCATATGTTTTTGTTTTATTTTTACAGACTGTAAAATTCTTCTTAAAATGTTTTGTAAGAATTTGGAGCTTTTCTCCCCAGGCCTCTGCTGAAAATGGGTTTCCATCTAGTCAGACCTTCCTGGTAATCAAATGTCAATAAATAAAATCTATTCTTAACAAGAAGTTATGTACTCACCATAACGTTCGATGTATGTAGTCCATCTCGCCTCACATTCTTACTTGTGGGTTCGGAGCCGAATATCGGCTCCTACTTGGCCAACTTTTCTAGCTCTAAGTCTTTCATTGGCTGGCCTAAGCAGGTATTCCATGGTGTACTGCTCCATGTCCCCAGATCTAGTTTGCTGCAGAAGTCATTCATACCTCATGCATACACAACATCAGAGAAAAAGAATAAGCTCAAGCAAAGGGAATTCTGTAAATAACAACCTAACCTCCAGATCCTCCAGGAAGGGGGAAGTAAGAATGTGAGGTGAGATGGACTACATACATCGAACGTTATGGTGAGTACATAACTTCTTGATGTTATGTGGTCCTATCTCGCCTACATTCTTACCCATGGGACAGCGTCCCTAGAACCTACATCCTGGGTGGCTCAAAGGAAAATACTCCTGAGTACTGTGGAGCCAAGGGACGACCTGCCCCTGCAAACCACGCCCAATTTGTAATGAGAAACAAATGTGTGAGGGGAAGCCCAAGTAGCCGCAGCACATCCATCGACAACCTGGCTTGATAAGCTGTGGAAGTAGAAAGAACCAGAGTAGAATGAGCCTTTACCGGAAATGGCAGATCTTTTCCTCCTGCATGGTAAATGAAAGAGATGCAACTAGATATCCATCTGAAAATAGTGAGCTTAGAGACCGGGGAACCAATTTTATTTATTGAAAAGGAGACAAATAATTGGTCAGACTTCCGGACATCTTTTGTTCGGTGAAGATAGAAGCGTAAGTGTCTGTGTACATCCAGCTGATGAAATTTAAATTCTGCCTTGTTAGCAAAATGAGGAAAGAATACCGGTAGCTCAATGGATTGGTTAAGATTAGACGCAGAAGCCACTTTAGGAAGAAAGGAAGGGTTCGGTCTAAGAGAAACTCTGTCCTTGTGGAAGATTAAGTAAGGACGTTTGACAGAAAGGGCCTGAATCTCTGAGACTCGCCTTGCTGAAGTGATTGCTATTAAGAAGGTTGTCTTCCAGGTCAAGAATTTCAACTCGCAGGTAGCTGCAGGCTCGAAAGGTGGTGAAGTGAGGGCTTGTAAAACAAAATTGAGATCCCAGGGCATGACAGGTTCGGAGACCAGAGGACGGAGTAACAGAGTACCCTTCAGGAAAGCCTTGCAGAGTCTATGAGCCATGAGACTAGGTTCGTTAGCCACATGGAAATTAGATATCTCTGCCAATTGAACTTTGAGAGTAGCTGATGCGGAACCCTGATGGAAAAGCATAGACAAAAACTCCAAGAATGAAGCAATTGGAGATGTGTAGGGATCAATCCCTTGGGTATGCGCCCAAATAGAAAACCTCTTCCATTTACTAGAATAAATCCTCCTAGTAGATGGTTTATGAGAGGAGGATAAAATGTGAACCACTGCCGGTGAAAAATTATGAAGCCTAACTAACGATGGAAGTGGAGCAGCTATGCTGTCAACCAGAAGGTCATCAGAGAGGGGTGGAACTGTCCCGACATGTGTGTCAGTAAATCAGGTTGAGGGTCCAGAATCCAAGGAATGTCCACAATGTATGGTTGAAGAAAGGGGAACCAGACTTGACGAGGCCAGTGTGGAAGAAAAAAGAATTGATCCCACAATTACTTTAAAAGAGGGGAATGTTAGGTCAAACATACTCCTTTCACCAGGGAGAAAGTACAGTTGTCTACACTTACCATAAATGTAGATGTTCGAGTGTATTCACTGTTGCACTCCTAAGGTACAGTTGTGTACACTTACCATAAATGTTGATGTTCGAGTGTATTCACTGTTGCAGTCCTAAAGAAGGGACAGCAACTGACGCAGAACCCAAGACTTTGATAATCAGGCCGACTGAAGGCAACCTGCCAGCAGATTACCCAAATGTAATGACTGCAACAGTGAATACACTTGAACATCTACATTTATGGTAAGTGGACACAACTGTGCTTTAGGACAGCAACAGTGAATACACTCAAACATCTACATTTATGGTAAGTGTACACAACTGTACTATGTTCTTCGTGTTTCACTGTTGCATTCATTACATTTGGATAGATTCCCAAAGCTATGGTTAGGTGGAGGGAATTATACAGCATTAGGACCAGTTATAAGGCCCTGCAGGACAGCAGTGGCAAAGCCAGCTCTGGATTTAGAGAAAAGTGGTAAATGGTAATATTTGGTGAACGTATGAACTGAGCTCCAAGTAGCAGCTTCTAGAATGTCCCTGGTAGGAACACCTCTGAAAAAGGCTGTTGAAGTAGATGCAGCCCTGGTGGAATGGGATCTGATCCCCTGGGGGATAGTTTTTCCATGGTACATATAGCAGAAATGAATACAACGGCTTATCCATTTGGAAATGGTTAACTTTGAAATGGCCTTTCCCTCTGCCCCTGCAGCAAATGCCACAAGCAGTTGTTCAGATTTTCTTTGAAATGTTGTCCTGTTTAAGTAAAATCTAAATTGTCTGTATACATCCAATGAATGCAGAATCTGCTCCCCCTTGTTCTGTGGATGGGAAAGAAAGTTGGCAAATGAACTGTCGGATTAAAAGCCACACTGGATACCACCTTAGGCATGAAGGATGGGTTGGTCCTGAGAGATACCCTGTCCACATGAAAAATGATGAAAGGCTCCACTGCCATAAGAGTCTGTAATTCAGAAATCCTTCTAGCTGAAGTGACTGCTAAAAGGAAAGCTGTTTTCCAGGAGAGAAATTTTTAGTCTGCAGTAGCAGCTGGCTCAAAAGGAGGGAGAGTGAGCTTCTCCAATACAAAGTTGAGGTCTCAGGCAGAGGTTGGAGCTCTCCTGGGTGGTCTTAAGTTGAGAGAAGAGGGGAGGTTCTGTGTTGTAATTAGCTGAAATGGCTGAGGCATGGATTTTTATGGAAGAAAAGGACAGGCCCTTGTGAAGCATCTCGGTTAAGTTTTACAAAATCTGAGGAATGTTGGGCACTGCTGTGCTTATCCCTTGAGATTGACTCCAGGCACAGAATATTTTCCATTTGTCAGCATAAGATTTTCTAGTACTAGGTCTTCTTGCCTCCAAAATGACATCCATCACAGGTTTGCTGAGGGATGCTAAGGGTGAATTTAGATGATCAGCCACGCTGCAAGATTCAAAGTTTGGAGCTGAGTGTGCAGAATTTGGTTGTTCTGGTGAGACAGTAAGTAAGGTGTCTGAGGCAGGTGCCATGGCGGAAGGTGTAACCCATTGCGCAGGAGTGGGTACCAGTGTTGGCGAGACCAGTCTGGAGCAATCAAAACCATTTTTGGTTTGCACTGTTTGACTTTTAATAGAACTTTGGAGAGCAGAGGCAGAGAGGGGAAAGGCATACACTGATAGGTTTTTCCAGCTGAAGGATAGAGCATCCCACCTTCCAGGCTTTTTTGGGATGAGTTCTTGTGCAAAATTTGTCCAACTGATAGTTCTGGGGTGAGGCAAAAAGATCTATGTCTGGGCTCCCCCATTTGCGTGTCAATATGTTGAAAATCCATGGTTCCAGTTTCCATTCGTGTAGGTCCATGAGATTTCTGCTGAGATTGTCTGCCAGAGTGTTCAGCTTTCCTGGCAGGAATTGAGCTTGTAGTTGTACTTGGTAGGTCAAGGCCGTGCTCCACAATGCCATGGCTAGTCTGCAAAGGGGGTAGGAGTGTGTTCCCCACTGCTTGTTTATGTATCACATAACCGTGGTGTTGTCTGTCTATCATTAATTGTCCTGGGTGTAGGTAGTCCTTGAAGGCTGTCAAGTGCATTCTGTACAGCTAGCATTTCTTTTTGATTGACATGAAGGTGCAATTGATTTGGGCTCCATTTGCCCTGACTGCACTTCCCTACCAGATGTACCCCCCAAGCATAGTCTGATGCGTCTGTAGTTGGGGTTTGGGAGGCAGGGGGTGGTGTGAATGGCAGTCCCTTGTTTTGGTGGCAGGCCTCTGCCCACCATAGGAACTCTAGTTGCAGGCAAGGTATGATAATAATCATTATTTCCAGGCTGTGACAATGCTGACTCCATGGACTTTTTAAGTACCACTGAAGTTTCCTCATATGCAGTCTTGCACATGGAATTAGAAGAATGCAGGAGGCCATGAACCCCAAGGCTTGCAATATTTGCCTTGCAGAAAGCAGGGTTTTTGTGGCCACCTGTTTGAAGTAAGTCACCACATGAATTTGCTTCTCTGGCATAAGGAAAGCAATCTGGGCAGTTGTATGCAAGCTTGCACCCAGGAATGTAATTGTTTTGAGAGGGTACCAGTTGTGATTTCTTTTCATTTACAGTGTACGCTAGACAAGTTAGAACCCTTTTTACAAACGTCAGATGTTTTAGAAGAATGTCCTTGTTTTCTTCTGAATTAGACAATCGTCCAGGTATGGATATATTTGAATATTTCTTTGCCTGCAAAATGCAATTACTGGATCCAGGCACTTTGTAAAGACCCTGGGCCCAGTAGAAAAGTCAAAGGGCAGTTCAGAGAATTGGTAATGCAAGTAGCCCACTTTGAAGCGGAGGTATCTTCTGCAATATTCCCTGATTGGGATATGCAGGTAAGCCTCCTTTAAATCTAGAGTTGCCAACCAGGCATCTTTGCCTAGCATAGGAAGTAACTGGTGAAGTGTCAGCATCTTGAATTTTGGGATGTCCAGAAAGGTGTTTAAAGTAGACAAGTCCAGAATTGGATGCCACGATTTGTCTTTTCTGGATACCAGGAAAAGTCTTGAATAGAAACCATGTCCCTTTTCCTCCTCTGGTACAAGTTGAATAGCCCCCATGTTCATGAGGGAAAGTACTTGTTTCTGGGCCTCTGCCCACTGATTTGGGGGCAGGTCTGGCCATCCGTTTGGAATTGGCAACGTGTGGAAATGAAATCTGTATCCCTGGGAGACTATAATTAAAACCCATTTGTCCTTGGTTATAAGTTGCCAGTTTTTTGCATGTAGAGCCAGTTTCCCCCCAAAAAGGGGCGGCTAAAAAATAAGTGCTTGGTAAGTCTAAAAGGAAGTCACTGGGACTGCTTACCATAGGGAGATATCTTGTTGTTTCCAGATTTGGAAGAGGAGGTACCCCATTGTTTTGTACTGAAAGTCCTTTGGGACTGAAACCTGGCGCCTTTGGAATGTCTGGGTTTGACTTGAGTGACTCTCGAAGGAACTGGAAAGGACCAGTTCTTAGTAGGCCAAAGTCTACAAAACCTTGGAGGTTGTACTTGTAAGAAATCTTTCACAGTTTGCATAGATTTAGCTTTATCTTCCATCTTTTTTAGAACTTCTTCAGCCTTATTACCAAAGAGACGGTCCTGTTGTAAAGGAGCATCTAACAATTTTGCATTAACATGATCAAGCAGATTTTGCTCTTTGAGCCAAGCATGCCTTCTTAGCACAGACCCAGTTACAGCAGCCCTGCAAGAGGCCTCCAAAGAATCAAAACCACACTGCCAAGTATGTTTTCCAACTTGTTCAGCTGAATGTAATAAATCCTGTAAATCTTTATTTTCCACACAGTCAGAAATCAACATTATTTTCTGTTTAAGCAGTCCCATGATATGCTGCTAATATTTTAGCATATGAAATTGACAATTCAATGCTCTGATTGCCAGGGTTGCAGAAGTGTAAACCTTCTTACCCCATCTATCCATCGCCCTGGAATCTCTATCAGAAGGGGTAGGATTTTTAGCAGTAGAAGCCTTAATGCCCTTGGGACCATAAGAAATGGTTTCAGGATCTGCAACAGGTTATTTGAAAAGGAATTTGTGGGAGTCAGGAACCCTCTAGTATCTGTCTGGCTTACAAGGAGCTGAAGGCAGAGAATCAGGAGCCATACTAGATTCTGAAAAAAACATCATCAACAATGTCTAGAACAGGAGGTATAGCCAAAGGACTATGCTGAGGAAGAAGAAGAAAATCCCTAAGTCTCTTTTTAGATTCAGAAAAATCCTGACTTTCCCAGTGGAAATGTTCCCTTAAGGTATGCAAAGTTTCCCCAAAATAAAAATCCTCAGTGGGAGAAGCAGAATGAATGGAATCTTCTGCATTAGAGTCCTCATAAGTAGATATAGACAATTCCTGTTCATTAGAAGAGTCAGAAGAAAAATAATCCTGGTCAGAAGATTCATAATCAATGTCTTGCCTAGGCATCTTAAAAGGGGGGGGGGGGGGTTAGCTACCCCTGAACAGAGTAATTAAATCTTCAGCCATTTTGATCATTTGTTTTTTAGGCATAGGGGCCTGCACATGTGGCCCAGGCATCATTTTTTTAGGCATAGGTCGAGATTTTGGTCTTAGTTTTCAAGATGGCATCGGTCTAATATACAAATCTGTAGGCCTGAAAACACCCTCAGAAGCCGGAGCCTGCACAGCGGCTCCTGACCCATCCAAGGTAGAGACATCCGCGGGTTCCATAGTTGAAGCATCTTGCGGCATACTGGACTCTGAATGGGTCTCAGTAGAGACCTGCGAATCAGACGTAGCGGGCATCAGGGGCTGCGAAAGTGCCTGAGTACCGGTGAACTGGCGACTGGCTTAGGACAAGTGTCATCGGCAGTTTTGAACCTCAACGGCCTGTCTCTGTCTTTTTCTTTGCGTTTTTTAGGTATTCCGGTAGTCGGATTGCTAACCGACGACATTTCTGGATAATTAAAGCTTAAGCCAAAACATTTAGAAGCAAAAATATACCAACGTTTGATAGTGCGTTGATTAAATAAAGCACAAAAGTCACATTGTGGTCAGGGTCTAGGCAAGGAATACAGTGCAAATGAAAATCCTTATGAGATATTTGCTTCCCACAAGTAATGCAATTATTAACTTTTACTGACATCGGTAAGGAGCAAGAAAAAGTTTCCCCAACGGGGTACTTAGCTTTTTAGTTGAAGACTTCAGATCTGAATCCCGAAAATGAAAATTTCAGGAGTCGGCTGACCGGCACTTGCAAACTGCTTCTGCTTCGGGCACCGTATGGCAAGAAAGACTGATGTAATGGCGTCGGCTGCATGTTTTATACCCCTGACGACCTGAAATCATGGAAGAAGGGACAGCAACCAATGCAGGACCCAAGACTTTGTTAATCAGGCCGACTGAGGACAACCTGCCAGCAGATTACCCAAATGTAATGACTGTAACAGTAAAACACGAAGAAAGTACAGTTTTGTACCTACCATAAATGTAGATGTCCGATAGATATGCAACTGCAGTCCTGACATATGGGTTGTCCTGCCTCAGGCAGCCCTTCGGTCTGCCAGATTCCAAAGTCTGGGTCCGGCGTCGGCCGATGTCACCTCCTCCCTGACGTCAGAGCGGCTGGGGTATAAAGGCATCAGCCGACACCATCTTCTTCAGTGTTTCTTGCCCCAGATGCCAGGTGCCCTCCAAGGAAGGCTAAATTTTGTGAATGGATAAACAGATAAACCAGACATGCACAACAGTAATAAACAGATACACCATAACATATAACCCCAGCTGATAGGTAAGGGGAGAAAGGACCCAAGGGAAAAACAGAGGGGTAGGAGGGGGGGGAAACCTGACTGCAGTTGCATATCTATCGGACATCTACATTTATGGTAGGTACAAAACTGTACTATGTCCTTCAAGAATGCAACTTCAGTCCTGACATATGGGTTGAATACCATAGCCAAGCTGGGGGTGGTAGGACTAAGTAAGAGATGGTGTAGGTAGAAGGCCCTGCAGGACTGCCGAAGCAAAGCCTGCTCGGGATCTGGAGTATAATGGCAGGTTGTAGCGTTTGGTAAATGTATGCACGGAGCTCCATGTAGCAGCCTCTAGAATGTCTTTTGTAGCCACTCCTCTTAGAAAGGCTGTGGATGTGGCCATAGCTCTGGTGGAGTGTGGTCTAATATTAGCTGGCACACTTTTTCCATGGAAAGAGTAGCAGAATCTGATGCAGTGTCCAATCCATTTTGAAATAGTTTGTTTGGTGACTGCTTTTCCTTGTGCTCCAGCAGCATAGGCTACAAACAGTTGGCCAGACTTCCTGGTGGTCTTTGTTCTGTCCAAGTAGTAGCGTAGTTGTCTGTGTATGTCTAAAGTATGCAGCAGCTTTTCCCCTTTATTTTGAGGGTTAGGAAAGAAAGTAGGCAGGTGAACTGCTTGGTTTAGAGACACTCTGGATATCACCTTAGGCATGAATGAAGGATTGGTTCTAAGGGAAACTCTGTCCTGATGAAAAATGAGAAAAGGAGGAACTGCCGTGAGGGCCTGTATCTCCGAGACTCTTCTTGCAGAGGTGACTGCCAACAGGAAAACCGTTTTCCAAGAGAAAAATTGCATTTCTGAAGATGCTGCTGGTTCAAAAGGAGGAAGAGTTAATTTTTCCAAGATGTAATTGAGGTCCCATGCAGGAATTGGTTGTTTCCTTGGAGGTTTGATATTCTTTATCCCTCTTAGAAACTGCCTTAGCAAGGGATGCGAAAACACAGGTGGATCACAGTTGTAATGTGCTGAGATAGCTGAAGCATGGATTTTGATGGAAGAGTATGAGAGGCCACTGTGAAACATTTCTGCCAAGTATTCTAATATCTGAGGTATGTTCATCAGTGATTCATCCTGGCCCTTGTTGACATTCCAGATGATGAATCTCTTCCATTTGGCCGAATAGGTTTTTCTGGTGGAAGGCCTGCGTGCCTCCAGCAAAATTTCCTGAACTTTTTCGGAGAGGGAGTCATGGAACCCTCCAAGCTGTCAGCTTCAAAGTTTGCAGGTTCTGATGAACAGTCCTGTAATTGAGTTGAGTCAGGAGCACAGGCCATTGAGGCAAGGGCCACGGTTTGGTGTGAGTTATGCTCAGTAGCAGTGGATACCAGTGTTGCCTTGGCCAGTCTGGAGCTATCAAGATTCCTCTTGGTTGTTCTGCCTTGATCTTCAGTAACACCTTGGTGAGTAAAGGTAGAGGAGGGAATGCATAAATTGTTAGGGCATTCCAGCTGAAGGAAAGAGCATCCATTCTCCAGGCTAGAGGATGGTGGATCCTTGTGCAGAACTTTTCCAGGTGATGATTGAGATGAGATGCAAAGAGGTCTATGTCTGGTCTTCCCCATGCAGTTGTTATTTGTGAGAAAATGCATGGGTGTAGCATCCATTCGTGTGGATCCAAGAAATTTCTGCTCAACCTGTCTGCCAGAACATTGTCCTTGCCCGGAACAAACTGGGATTGCAAGTGGATGTTCAGTTTCAGGGACTTTTCCCAAAGAGTCATTGTTAGTCTGCAGAGGGGGTAGGAGTGAGTGCCCCCTTGTTTGTTTATGTACCACATGACAGTGGTGTTGTCTGTCCTTATTAGCAGATGACCTTGCTGAAGAGATTTTCCAAAGGCTTCTATTGCATGCATCACTGCCAACATCTCTTTTTGATTTATGTGCTGATGCATTTCCATGGGAGTCCATTGTCCTTGAATGCATCTGCCGTCCATGTGCGCCCCCCATCCATGGTCTGAGGCGTCTGTTGTAATAGTTTGACTTGTTGGAGCTTTGCTGAAAGTGTATCCCAAAACCTGCAGCAATCGAATGACATAATCCAAGTGTTTTATCAAGGTTTGTTTGCTGTCTGCTTGTATAAGGCAGTTGTCCAGGTAAGGATATATTTGAATCTCCTGGAGTCTGCAATGTGCCACTACTGATGCCAGGCATTTTGTGAATACTCTGGGCGCAGTAGATAAGCCAAACGGCAATGCTGAGAATTGATAATGCTCTGTTCCTGCAAGAAATCTGAGGTATCTTCTGCAACTGTGTCTGACAAGGACATGCAGGTATGCCTCCTTGAGGTCCAGAGTAACCAGCCAAGACCCCTTGCCCAGCATGGGAAGAAGTTGCTGTAATGTCAGCATCTTGAATTTTGGCACCATGAGAAAAGTATTTAGAACGGACAAGTCCAATATAGGCCTCCATTGTTTTTCTTTTCTTGGAACAAGGAACAGTCTTGAATAAAATCCCTGGCCTTGTTCCTGAGGAGGAACCTTCTCTATTGCTTTTATTTGTAACAGCTTTGAAACTTCTACGAGTGCCTCTGCCCTTTGATTTTGTGGCAGGTTTGGCATGCCTTGTCCCGTTGGTAAGGTATGGAAGTGGAACCTGTAACCTCTGTCTATTATGTCCAGAATCCATTTGTCCTTTGTTATAATGTGCCAGTTTTTTGAGAATAAAGATAATTTTCCGCCTAGAGGTGCTTCTCTTTGAGCCTTGGTAGGCGGGGTGAAAGGTAAGTCATTGTGATTGTCCCTGTGGTGCAGGTGAACTACCTGTGCCACTTCTCTGATTTTGTGGTTGCCATTGGCTTCCCTTGTAGGAGCCTCGGTATTGCCCTCTACCTCGTGCACGCCTGTTCTTTCCCCTTTGAAACTTGTCAGAGTCTGGAATGGACCAATTCTTTGAAGGCCAATTCCTGCTGAATCTGGGTGGCTGAACCTGGAGGAAATCCTTTACTGTCTGTACTGATTTTGCCTTCTCCTCAACAGACTTCAATACATCCTGAGCATTAGCACCAAAAAGCTTCTGTTTATCCAGAGGTGCGTCCAGGAGCTTTACTTTAACATGATCCGGCAGTGGCTGTTCTTTCAACCAAGCATGTCTACGGATAACAGCCCCTGTCATAGCTGCCCTACATGAAGCCTCCAATGCATCATAACCACACTGAAGAAAATGATTGCTAACCTGCTGAGTATTATGAACCAAATCCTGCAATGCCTTTCTATCTATAGGCTCAGGAGAGGCTAGCTGTTTCTGCAAATCATCCAGTAAGTGATCCTGGTACTGAAACATATGAAAAAGGCAGTTAAGTGACCTCATGGCAAGGGTGGAAGAGGTATAAACTTTTTTACCCCATCTCTCCAGGGACCTGGCTTCCCTGTCTGCTGGCAGTGGGTTTTTGGCTGAGGAGGTAGCCACTCCTTTGGGGCCCTGTGAAACAGTTTCTAGATCCACAGAGTGGGCCTTAAAGAGATGCTTGTGAGTGTCAGGAACCCTGTAATATCTGTCTGGCTTGACAGGAGCAGGAGGGAGAGAATCAGGGGAAGCACTGGAGTCTGAGAATACATCATCCAGGACATCCAAAACTGGAGGGATAGCTAAAGGTCTGTGCTGGGGCAACTTAAGGAAGGTGCGTAGCCTTTTCCTAGAATCAGAAAATTCCTGACCCTGCCACTTAAAATGTTCCCTCATGGAATGGAGGACTTCACCGAAAGAAAAATCCTTTGGAGGAGAGGCAGAGGGAATTGATTCCTCAGCATCAGAGTCCTCAAAGGCCTGGAAGGATTCTTCTTGGGTATCTGAATGCCCTGAATCCCCAGAGGCTTCATCTGAAGAAAGGTTATCTGCCTGCTCATTTCTAGGGCTTTTTTCTGCAGGCGGCTGAGAACCTCTGTCTGGGTGAGGCTGGGAACCCCTGATAAGAGAAATTAAATCTGCAGCAAGAGACATAATCTGTCTATCAGCAGAAGGGACCTGAGAAGTAGGTTTAGGATGGGCTTTGGCTTGGCTGGCGGCCTTAGCACGTGCAAAGGCCTTGATGGACATGGATACTGGAGGCCTAGCTGCCCCACGTGCAGGGGTAACTTTGTCCACCGGAATGGTGTCGGGTAGATCCACAGCCTCAGTTTCCGGAGGAAAATCAACAACCGGCACCGGTGTAGTCTCCGAGACCGAAGAACGTGTTAACGCGGTGTTGTCGGCCTGGAGCGGTTGAATTACCGCTTCCGAAGGGACCGAAGCACTCGCGGAGGGCTTAGGCGTGGTATCGGTGGAAGATGCGGGCCGAGGATGTCGGTCCCGGTCCTTTAGTTTTTTGGTAGTTTGTGCTGTCGGTTGTTCCAACGGCATGATGTAAGCGTAGGATACGCCAAAAAAGTCTTCGGCAAATTCTGCCCGGCGCCTGAGAGTGTGCTTATTAAAGCAAGCACAGGCAGCACAGGCCGAGACATCGTGGTCTGGCCCCAGGCAAGGGAGGCAGTAAGAATGGAAGTCCTTATGAGGTATTTGTTTACCACAAGACAAACAATTAACTTTTTCAATTTGTTCTGACATCGGCTGAGGCAAGAAAAAATGTTCCCCAACGGGGTACTAAGCTTTTAGATGACTTCGGTAACTGAAAACACAGGAGTTGACCGACCGGCACTTGCGAACTGCTTCTGCTTCGAGCACCGCGCGGCAAGAAAAACTGAAGAAGATGGTGTCGGCTGATGCCTTTATACCCTAGCCACTCTGACATCGGGGAGGAGGCGACATTGGCCGACGCCGGACCCAGACTTTGGAATCTGGCCGACCGAAGGGCTGCCTGAGGCAGGACAACCCATATGTCAGGACTGCAGTTGCATTCTTGAAGGACATCATCAAATGGGTTATCCGGCTCCTGGTTGCCCTCGATCAGCCAGAATACCAAAGGTAAGTAAAAATGACATCGGCTGCCATCGGTTGCAAAGGACATCAGGACGTCCGATACAAAAGGAGGCAGCTGACATCACTTCCTCAGTCTTTCTTGCCATAACAGTCAGAAACCCCCAGAAATAAGGCTAACCAAATGCAAATTTGGCAAATAATATCCAATTCCGCCTGTACCTCAGGAAAAGAGAATAGAAGAGGACCAAAAAGGGGGGAAGGAGAGAGGATAACCAGGACTGCAACAGTGAATACACTCGAACATTTACATTTATGGTAAGTGTACACAACTGTACTATGTTCATCGTGCTTCACTGTTGCAGTCCTAGCAAATGGGTTGATTACCAAAGCCCAGAGAAAAAGGGAGGAGGAATCAACAGAATCAAGGGTTGGAGATAATGCCCTGCAACACAGCAGTGGCAAACCCTGCCCTGGCTCTGGAAAACAGAGGCAAATTATAATGTTTTGTGAAAGTGTGAACAGAAGACCATGTGGCAGCCTCCAAAATATCTTTAGTAGGGACACCACTTAAAAAGGCTGCAAAAGTTGAAGCTGCTCTAGTTGAGTGGGTCCTAACCCCTTGCGGAGGAACCTTGCCAGGAAAAGAATAACAAAAGTTAATGCAACATGCAATCCACTTGGAAATTGTTTGCTTAGAAATAGCCTTGCCCTTAGCTCCAGGGGCAAAACTGACCAATAACTGAGCTGATTTCCGAAGATCTTTAGTCCTGTCCAGGTAAAACCTGAGCTGTCTGTGCACATCAAGGGAATGTAGGATCCTTTCACCTCTATTTTGAGGATTAGGAAAGAAGGTAGGAAGGTGCATGGACTGATTAAGAATCGAGCGAGAAACCACCTTAGGCATAAAGGAGGGATTGGTTCTCAAAGAGACCCTGTCTGTATGGAAAATAATAAAAGGCTCCACAGCCATCAAAGCCTGCAGCTCCGAAACCCTACTTGCTCAAGTTATAGCCAAGAGGAAGGCAGTCTTCCAAGAGAGAAACTTTAAATCTGCAATGGCAGCTGGCTCAAAAGGAGGAAGAGTGAGTTTCTCTAGAATAAAATTAAGATCCCAGGCAGGAGTAGGTGCCCTTCTGAGAGGTTTTAAGTTGCAAGCACCTCTGAGAAACATTTTCATCAGGGGATAAGAGAAAATGGGTTGTTCAAAAGAACAATAAGCAGAAATGGCTGAAGCATGGAGCTTGATAGAGGAAAAAGAAAGACCACCCTGAAGCAATTCAGTGAGGTATTCCAAAATCAGAGGAAGGGTAGGATGAGAAGAAGGTTCTCCTCTAGCCTGGATCCAATGAGAGAACCTTTCCCATTTGCCAACGTAGGACTTCCTAGTGCTAGGCCTCCTGGCCTCCCTCAGCACATCAACCACCCGCTGGGAAAGGGAAGAAGATAAGGAAGGAGTCATACAATGAGCCATGCTGTCAAATGGAAGGACTGAAGATGAGGATGCAGAACGATTCCCTCATCCTGAACTAAAAGATTTGGCTTCAGAGGAAGATGCTAAGGAGGAAATTGGGAGAGACTGCGAAGCAGTGGATACCAATGCTGTCTGGGCCAGTCCGAAGCTATGAGAATAGTCCTTGGTCATTCGTCCCTGATCTTCAATAACACTCTGGGTAGAAGAGGAAGAGTAGGGAAGGCATAAACTGATAGCAACGTCCAAGGGAAGGACAGAGCATTCACTCTCCAGGCTCTGCTGTGATGCTGAATGGTGCAAACGAGAGGTGGAAGATGGTTGTCTGGGGAGGAGAAAAGATCCACCTGAGGTGTGCCCCAATGTTGAATAATGCTGTAAAAGACTGCTCTGTTCAGCTGCCACTCATGAGGATCCAGGGTTCGCCTGCTCAACTGGTCTGCCAAAACACTGAGCCTTCCTGGAAGAAACTGAGCTAGAAGATTGCAGGTCCAGGGATGCTGCCATGGACCAAAGATTCATGCTTTGTCTGCACAGGGGGTAAGAGTACGTCCCTCCCTGCTTGTTGATGTACCACATGATTGTGGTGGTGTCTGTTCTGGCAAGCAGGGTCCCTGGAGAAAGAAGATGCAGAGATGGAAGCAGAGGGATCATCATATCCAGGTCCTGTGTGTGTTGACACCAAATGTTCTTGAGGTACCATTGTAATTTCCTCATATGCAGTCTTGCATATGGAAGCATGAGAATACAAGAAGCCATATATCCCAGAGCTTGCAGGTATTTCCTTGCAGGGAGCTGGGACAGGCTTGCCAAGTCCTTGAAGTAAACTGAAAGAGTTGTCTGCTTCTCCTGGGTGAGACATATCATCTGGGCGGCTGTGTTCAGACTCGCTTCCAGGAATGTTATCTCCTTGGATGGCACCATTTTTGATTTTTCTTCACTGAGAGTGTTACCCAGGGAAGAGAGAAGAGTCTGCAAATTCCAGATCCTTTAGTAGCTGTTCCTGAGAACTTGATTGAATCAGACAGTCGTCCAAGTATGGGTAAATCTGAATTTTCTTCTGGCTGTAAAAAGCAATGACTGGGGCCAGGCACTTTGTGAAGACTCTGGGAGCAGTAGATAAGCCAAAGGGCAGTGCAGATAATTGATTATGTTGCTTGCCCACGCTGAAACGAAGATACTGCCTGCAACTTTCCCTGATAGAGATGTGCAGATAAGCCTTTTTGAGATCCAAGGTTACCAGCCAGGAATCCTTTTCTAGCATTGGTAGCAACTGAAGCAGAGTGAGCATTTTGAACTTTGGAATTACTAGAAAAAAGTTCAGAATGGAAAGATCTAGGACAGGACACCAGGTGCCTTCTTTTCTTGGAACTAGGAAAATCCTGGAATAAAAGCCTTGGCTTACCTGCTGAGCAGGAACTGATTCTATTGCTCCCAGATGAAATAAAGACAAAATTTGTTTTTCTACTTCTGCCCTTTGGTTTGGAGGAATGTCTGAGAATCCCTAGGGAAGCTGGAAAGGTGCGGAAAGAAAACTTGTGCCCCAGGGACACTGTCCTGAGCACCCATTTGTCATCTGTGATAGAGGCCCAGACATCTGAAAAAAGGGCCAACCTTCCCCCTAAGGGACTCTCCAGGCAAGCAAGAAAGTACAGTTTTGTACCTACCATAAATGTAGATGTTGGAGTGCTCATACAGCTGCAGTCATAACAGATGGGTTATCCTGCCGTCAGGCGGGTCCTCGGTCGGCCGAATTCCAAAGTCTAGGTCCGGCGTCGGTTGTCGTCGCTTCCTCCCTGACGTCAGTGCGGCAGGGGTATAAAAGAGGCAGCCCACGCCATTTTCTTCAGTTTTTCTTGCCCCAGATGTCAGGTGCCCCCAGAAGGAAGGCAAACATAATGTTATGCAAAAATGCAATGTTGATAAATCAAAAACAGTAGTTGCAAGCAAATACACCATAAAAGGGTACCCCAAAAGGTTACATGAAAAGGGTTTGTCATAAGGCCTGTCCTAAGAGGGGTTGGAGGGAGGGAAACCTGGACTGCAGCTGTATGAGCACTCGAACATCTACATTTATGGTAGGTACAAAACTGTACTATGTTCATCGTGCATACAGCTGCAGTCATAACAGATGGGTAGAATCCCAAAGCTAAGTAAGGGTGGTAGGCACTAAGTGGAACTAGGAGGGGCTAGGATGCCCTGCAGGACTGCTGTGGCAAAGCCCGCTCTAGACTTAGAGTATAGTGGGAGGTGATAGTGCTTGGAGAAAGTGTGCACTGAACTCCAGGTGGCTGCTTCCAAAATATCCTTAGTAGGGACCCCCCCTGAGGAAGGCAGCAGAGGTAGCTGTGGCTCTGGTGGAGTGGGATCTGATGCATGCAGGCACAGTTTTTCCATGAAATGAGTAACAAAAGCGTATGCAGTGGGCTATCCATTTTGAAATTGCCTGTTTGGAAATAGCCTTTCCTTGAGCACCTGCAGCATAGGACACACACAGAGTTGCTCAGATTTCCTGAATGGCTTTGTCCTGTCCAAATAATAACAAAGTTGTCTGTGAATGTCCAAGGAATGTAGTAGTCTTTCCCCTTTGTTCTAAGGATTAGGATAAAAGGTAGGTAAGTGGATAGTCTGATTCAAAGCTACACTGGATACTACCTTTGGCATAAAGGCAGGGTTGGTTCGTAAGGAAACTCTGTCCTGATGGAAAATGATGAATGGTTGCACAGCCATGAGGGCCTGTAGCTCCGAAACCCTGTGAGCTGAGGTGATAGCCAGAAGAAAGGCCGTTTTCCATGACAAGTACTGTAACTCTGATGAAGAAGCTGGTTCGAAGGGAGGAAGGGTCAGCTTTTCCAATACGAAGTTGAGGTCCCAAGCAGGGACTGGTAGTTTCCTTGGGGGTTTTATATTCTTTGCCCCTCTGAGGAACTGCCTTAAGAGAGGATGAGAGAATAAAGGAGGATCTATGTTGTATTGTGCAGAAATGGCTGAAGAGTGGATCTTGATGGAGGAGAAGGAAAGTCCATTGTTTAACATCTCAGCTAGGTACTGTAAAATTTGAGGTACATCTATTACCCAAGGATTCTGTCCCTTTCTTTTGATTCCAGGCACAAAATCGTTTCCATTTGGCGGAGTAGGCCTTTCTAGTAGAAGGTCTTCTGGCCTCCAAGATGACATCCTGCACCTCCTTGGAGAGGAGAAACTGTTGGGAAATCAAGGAATTCTCCATGCAGCTAGATTTAGAGTTTTGAGATGGCTGTGAAGAGTTTTGTAGTTGTGCTGGGACAACAGAAGAGGGACTAGAGGTAGGATCCATGGTGGGGAATGTGTCAGGCTCTTCAGGAGCGGATACCAGTGTTGCCCTGGCCAGTCTGGAGCAATGAGAATCATTTTCAGCCTCTCTGCTCTGGCTTTTAATAGAACTTTGGGCAGCAGAGGAAGAGACGGGAAGGCATAGACTGCCAATGTTGCCCAATTGAAGGAAAGTGCGTCCACTTTCCAGGCCTGTGGATGATAGGTCCTTGAACAAAATTTTTTCAACTGGTAATTTCTGTGGGTAGCAAATAGATCTATGTCTAGCTGTCCCCATGCCTGAGTTATCTTTGAGAAAATTTGAGGATGCAACTTCCATTCGTGTGGATCTGTCATATTTCTGCTTAAGTTGTCCGCCAGTGTGTTTTCCTTCCCTGGCAGGAATTGTGCCTTTAGTTGAATTTGCAATTCCAGTGCTGTGTTCCATAGGGTCATGGCTTGCTTGCACAGGGGGTTTGAATGAGTTCCTCCCTGTTTGTTTATGTACCACATCACTGTGGTGTTGTCTGTCCTTATCAATAGCTGGCCTGGATGCAGTAGGTCTTTGAAGGTCGTAATAGCCTTTTGCACGGCTAGCATTTCCTTTTGGTTGATGTGAAGGAGCTTCTCTTTTCGTGCCCATTTTCCCTGAATGCACTGATTTGTCATGTGTGCTCCCCATGCGTAGTCTGAGGCGTCTGTTGTGATGATTTGAGTTGCTTGAGGTACACAGAAAGGAAGACCTGTGTTTCTTTGGCAAGCTTGAGCCCACCACATAAATTCCTATTGAAGGCATGGAATGAGTGGTATAATTGCTTCCAAGCTGTGGCTGTGTTGAGACCATAAGTTTTTTAGGTACCATTGAAGTTTCCTCATATGCAGCTTTGCACATGGGATAAGTAGGATGCAAGATGCCATGAATCCCAGAGCCTGCAGGACTTTCCTTGCAGTTAGCCTGGTGTAATTTGCCATTTTTCTGAAGTATTGAGACAGTTGCCCTTGCTTGTTTGGCGTGAGGTAGGGCATCTGGGTGGTTGTATCCAAGTTGGCACCCAGGAAAATTATTTGTTGAGAGGGTATTAATTTTGATTTATTTTTGTTGACTGTGTATCCCAGGAAGTTCAATAGTTTTATTACAAACGCCAGGTGCTGCAGTAGTATGTCCTTGCTGTCCGCTTGGATCAGGCAGTCGTCCAGATATGGGTAGATTTGTATCCCTTGTAGTCTGCAGAAGGCGATTACTGATGCCAGGCATTTCGTAAACACTCTGGGCGCAGTAGATAAGCCAAAGGGCAATGCAGAGAATTGGTAATGGGTTGAACCTGCAAGAAATCTGAGGTATCTTCTGCAATCTTGTCTGATAGGGACATGTAGGTATGCCTCCTTGAGGTCCAATGTTACCAGCCAAGACTCCTTGCCTAGCATGGGAAGAAGCTGCTGTAATGTGAGCATCTTGAATTTTGGCACCTATAGATATGTGTTTAGGATGGATAGGTCTAAGTTAGGTCTCCAATATTTGTCTTTCCTTGATACCAAGAATAGTCTGGAATAAAACCCTTGACCTTGTTCTTTTGCAGGTACCTCTTGAATTGCTTTCATGTCCATGAGCGCTGAAATTTGTTTTTGTGCCTCTGCCCTTTGATTCTGTGGCAGGTTTGGCATACCTCTCATTTTTGGAAGGGTATGAAAGTGGAACCTGTAGCCTCTGTCTATAATGTCCAGAATCCATTTGTCTTTTGTAACAATATGCCAATTTTTTGAGAATAATGTCAGTTTTCTGCCCAAAGGTGCTGCCATTAAAGCTTTGCTTGGCACGTGTAGGGGGAAGTCATTGTGTCTGTTTTCTAAAAGGCTGTGATCTATCTTCTCCACCTCTTGGGGTTGCTGCTTGCCACTGTCTGACTCTGAAAGATC